>NC_079450.1:11334554-11359554 GCF_903798145.1 Danio aesculapii | reverse complement strand
ATTCAAGAGAAACAAATTTTTTTTTAAATTTTGTTGAAATTTTGTAGTTTGCAATATTTGTTTGCAATATTTTGCATGAGTTTAAATGTATTATCTTTCAGTTTCTAAAGATGTTTGGTGACTAAAGTAGTATTTTAATAAATATATCTGTTCAATAATTCTGTTTTGTTCAAATGCACTAAAATACATTGCCTATATTCACTGAGAAATGGATACAAATATTCGTTTTTAAAATGGGGTGTACTCAATTACGCTGAGCACTGTATACACTGTGTCTCAGAAAATTCAAGCAAAATTAATTCTGTCAGAATTTCCTCAAAATACCTCCAACTTTAATTATATTTTGTAATTAGATGGCAAGTTATATGATAGATATACGTTTTCCACCTCATCTGTTTTATTTCACCGCATTGCTGTTTGTTACTATTACTATGCATTACTATTATTAACTATTTGTTAATGTGTAATTGCGCTAACTTTTTTGGCAAAATCCAAATAATTTATTTGTATAATATAATATAATATAATATAATATAATATAATATAATATAATATAATATAATATAATATAATATAATATAATATAATATAATATAATATAATATAATATAATATTTACATGCAAGTAATATCAATGCAAAAAAATCTAAATAATAATGTTCCTAAAAATAAGTGTACTTATTCAAGAAATTCAAGTTCTCATTTTCAATATGGGTTAAGATATGACTTTGACAGTTTCTCATAAGTCTTATTTATACATGTACACTATAATGCTGATTAACCAGTTCGGCGACTTAGAAGTGATGAATGGAGCGAGAGTAAATAAATTCACTGTATTGGCTTCCGATTTCAAGACTGTTAAACTTGCCATC
This sequence comes from Danio aesculapii, assembly GCF_903798145.1. Lineage (NCBI taxonomy): Eukaryota > Metazoa > Chordata > Actinopteri > Cypriniformes > Danionidae > Danio > Danio aesculapii. The sequence goes on along the minus strand of NC_079450.1, from coordinate 11,358,682 downwards.
AAAGCTACTGCTCGCCAGGCTTGTATGTAAATCAGCCAAGATTTTATTAGCGATCTTAAAAGAGATCTTCTTTAAAAAGCAATGCATGACATGACAAATGCCTGCTAATAAAACACAGGGCAGCACCTGTTTATCTAACAGGGATACTGGAGCAAAAGCACATATTGACACAAAGATGGCGACAGGCTGTGCAGGTGTAAAGGCTTTGGTTACACTTCATGCAGCCGTGAGAGCGATCTGCGTTAATCTCTGTCATTACAGCCTGTTTCCTGTATTCTTTTACTGTTTATATGTAATGACACAATTGAGTTCCATGAAAGTAAAAATAGCTCGATGAACCACCACCACATGTAACCGCAGACATGAAGTTATATTACCTTAAGCTGAACTCAAACCCAGCCAAAACAAATCCCTTGAGATTTTTTAAAGGTACTTTTGGTCATTTTTTGAAAAAAAAAAAGTGGTGCTTCAACCATAAGAAAATGTCTCAATTTTAAATAATTGCCACAATACTTCTAAAAAAAAATTGCAAAACTCTAATGCTAATGCAAGGATGTTGCTATTCAGAGTTTTTAGTGTTGCAGTGTAGATTCTAGTATGTTTATTTAGTTTTTTTTGAGTGATTTTGAGCATATTGTAATGCAAGCTGCAAAGCATTTTGGTGATTGCCAAGGTGGTCATATGATACTTCTTAGCAACTCCTAGGCAACCCCTTTTTGCCTAGTTTGTACTATAGTGTAGAGGTGTGAACCTACACTGGTCTCACGGATTGGTTCGGTTACGAATATCATCTGGGGTGGACTGGGCCAAAGTGAATAGCCGGGGTCGGGCGGGGGCAGGAGACAGGGGAAGCGCAAGATGTTTATAAAAAGGGGGGGGGGGGGCGATATTTATGGAAAATGGGGGGGGGGGGGGTGCCAGCCAGGCCAGATTGACCGCCCCTGATTATCATGCCATCGATTCAGTTCAATTTAATATCTCGGTGCATTACGGTGCTTTCCATACACAGTTTTATATTTTACTTTACAGCACAATAATTCTTGTATTAAAAAGTATAAATATATTGATATTTACATACTATTTGTACTACAATATTGTCCTTTAAAGGGCACCTATGGTGAAAAATCTACTTTTTAAGCTGTTTGGACAGACGTGTGTATATATAGTGTATAGACCGTCATATTGGGGTGACATAAACACACCCAGTCCTTTTTTTTCAATTCAACAACATAAAAACGGTGGAGCAATTGGAGCGGTTTTCAGCAGTCCCCCCGCCCACCGAATTGATTGGCAGTTGCGTAATAACATGTCTCCGTAGTAACACGTATAATCATATCAACAAGACCAGACGTGCACGAAGCAACCGGGAATAAAAGGTCTGTTTAGTTCGCTAGGATCATCAATCATCATCAAATGTGATCAAGAGTGAGTTTTACAAGTTTAAAATGTTTTAAAACAGAGCATGTTAATGACTTACAGCGATTTACATCAGATTTACTTCATCACCACAGCCTCGTGTCAGAACAATTATAATAGAAGACGCTTCTATCCCGGTTTGTGGACGTTAAATCAGGTTTATTTTGTACATTAACATAACAGATATCCATACAGCAGTGGAGATAAACCTGTATCCTGTCACATTTGCGTGCATAAAGAGTGCAAAGCTAAATGCGCACGCTGTCTGTGTGTGTGTGTGTGTGTGTGTGTGTGTATCTATGTGTGTGCGTGAACTTTGTAAGGACATGTTGTGTGACTCATCGTTGCAACTCCACAACAAATGCATACTCATTGGTAAAGTTCTTACTGTAGTATTTCTCACAAATGTTACGTGTGATATTCTTCCTTTACGTCTGTCTGTTATCTGACGCAGCCGAGGGAGGAGATTAAGGCACACTGAAAAGCACGTAGCCTTAAAGGCGCAGTTCACAAAAAAGCCACCTGATTAAAAAAGGTATAAAATAGAAACTTATGACAGGTATAATAAAAAATCTGATGGGTGTTATGAGCTGAAACTTTACAGACACATTCTGGAGACACAAAAGACTTATATTAAATCTGGAAAAAGGGGTAACCTATGTGCCCTTTAATACAAGCAGTCAGATATGTGAACTGTACATTTAATTTTACCTGCAGAAAGAAAACACTATTTTTGAATGTATCAAGGAAAACTACAACACATACACAGAACAACATAAGAATTTATAGCAAATAAACTCCTGTAACTATTATCCCTGCTTGCTTTTTGAGCGATGTCGAGCATTTTTAAAACACGCTCTGGCGCTGTTCACCGATGAGTGTCACTAATAAACAGCCATGATGATCAGCTGGTTGCCAGGGTGTTGCTATGCTACATTATGCATACACCCTGGCAACCGTCAAGAATGTATAGCAACATGATAATAAATGCAGGTGTTAACATAGCAAGTGCTCAGCAACCATAATGTACAGTGATATAAATCTGGGTGATTGCCACATGGCAGCTTTAGATTACCTGTATGTGGTTAGATTGCAGCTGCTGGGAGTTCACAGTGGCATCTTTCAAACATTAGATACAAAACTCCATCATTTCGATAGCATTAACTAATCCTCTATGAGTCAGGCCTGGAAGCAACCTTATCAGGTCATTAAAAAAGCCGCTTTTACAGTAGCTGTAAATATCAGGTTGCGAAATTCACACTGACTGTTAGGTATGTTTGGAAACTCTGAGTTTCGTCTTTAGATTAAAACAGCTGTGAGTTTCCTTTTTTATTTTACACTCAGCCGGCAGGAAGTGCATAATAAGTATGGACAAACACAGGAAACAGGACATGCTGTCATGTCATGCTGCCTTTCCTCCTCACACACACACACACAGACACAAACTCAAACACTATCAGCCTCGGTTAGAGAACAAGAAAACCTCTATAGTGTTTCCAGAGACAACATCAGCTACTCTGTCTGTTTACTATAGTCTAGTAGGGGAAATTGGGGCAGTTGCATAAAAATAAAGAAACAAACATTTTTGTCCAGTCACAAACAGGTTAGCTTGACCTATATTCAGAGTGTTATTGAGATTAAGATGTTATTACGTTTAAGAGGTCAGGGGCAATTATTAACTTTGTGAAATAAAACTAATAGGATTTTTGATTCGTTGACATTGATGCGTCATTCAGTTTGTTGGCATATTTTTTATTACAGTAGTTTAGCTTTTAAATTGTTTTCCATGACAGGGTAAAATAAATATGTAAAAAGTAAATAAAAATAATTTTACCTACATTTTTGTTACATGTTGTTTCAAAATTCTGACTTAATTTCTTTAAATTACATTAAATTAAGTATCCATTAAAAAATATCAGTTATCATGAAAATAATAGGCGGCACAACTATTTTCAACATTGATAACAAAGCGGTTTTGGCAACGGAGTTGGGCATCCACTTGCAATTTATTAGAGAAGTCAGTTTATTAGAGCTGTGCAGGTAATTGTCAAAAACAGGAGCAAACAGGTGCATAAAGATAATCAAAAATACAGGCAAATGGTCAAGCTAGGCGGAGAATTAAAATGTTAATCAAGACACGGATCAAAACAAAGCAAGACAAACAAGGAAAACCGCTTCGTAATGCTACACGGGGTAAACAAGACTCAGCAATGTGTATGAGAATGTGTGTGTCTTTCCAAATGACTGTCAGCTGTTGCAGGAGTGATGAGTGTAAAGAATACTGGGAGTTGTAGTTCAGTTCAGTGGCCCTACTGTAGTTCTTCAGCAATCTGCAACAGCTCGATCGCTGGTGATCATAACAATAATGATAAAAATTTTATTTTTGGCAAGAAAATCTGCATATTATCAGGATTTCAGAAAAATCATGCATGTGACAACTTAAGACTACTGATAAATCAGCTTTGCATCACTGGAATAAATTAGATTTTATGCTAAATAAAAATATAAAAAAGCTAATTAAATTGCAATAATATTTCAGAATATTACAATTTTACTGTATTTTTTGATCAAATAAACATCTATGAGCATAAAAAACAACCCCAAACATTTGAACGACAAATTAATGACAGATATATTTGTATGTGTATGTGAGTTATGATGGAAATAAATTCACAAAAATGCCTCTCAAACATTAAAAAATAATCAGATTGCGGGAAACTTTTAGGTGGCACAACTATTTTCAACATTAATAATAATAATAATAATAATAAGAAGAAGAAATGTCATTAGCAGAAAATAACATATTATAATGATTTCTGAAGGATCATGTGACAATTTAAGACTACTGATAAATCAGCTTTGCATCACTGGAATAAATTAGATTTTATACTAAATGAAAATATAAAAAAGCTATTTAAATTACAATAATATTTCAGAATATTACAATTTTACTGTATCTTTTGATAAAATAAACCTCTATGAGCATAAAAAACAACCCCAAACATTTGAACGACAAATTATCGACAGATATATTTGTATGAGTATGTGAGTTATGTTGGAAATAAATTCACAAAAATGCCTCTCAAACATTAAAAAATAATCAGATTGCAAGAAACTTTTAGGTGGCACAACTATTTTCAACATTAATAATAATAATAATAAGAAATTAGCAGAAAATGGCATGCCATTATAATGATCTCTGAAGGATCATGTGACAATTTAAGACTACTGATAAATCAGCTTTGCATCACTGGAATAAATTAGATTTTATATTAAACGAAAAATTACAAACAAGCTATTTAAATTGCAATAATATTTCAGAATATTACAATTTTCCTGTATTTTCTGAGCACAAAAAGCAACCCCAAATGAATGACGATAAATTTGTATGTGTATGTGAGTTATGATGTGAATAAATTCACAAAAATGCCTCCCAAACATTAACAAAACCCTTATATGTCCCAGGTCGAATGTGTTCTCACAGAAGCGAGCGTCGTAAACACATCACAAGGGAGCTATTTACAGAGACCTTTTGTTTCTGCTTTCTCTATGAATACCTCGTCTGGCCTGCTTCTCCCTCTTTTATCTTCCGCTCTTCTTCTGTTCTCATCTATTATAGCATCGACCGACTTTTCCTCTTTCTCTGCCAATCGAAGGCACACCGCGACCGCCACTGACGATCACAATGGAGCTTAATGGAAATCAGTCAATCATTTCGGGCCTGCTGTTGAAAGGTTTAGTCAATGCAGTGCTGTATGGCAAGCGGTTTCATCATTTATTTATTATATTAATGATATCATTCATTCATTAATTTTCCTTAAGCTTAGTCCCTTTATTCATCAGGGGTCGCAACAGCGGAATGAACCGCCAACTTATCCAGCATATGTTTTACGTAGCGGATGCCCTTCCAGCTGCAACCCAGTACTGGGAAACATCCATACACACTCATTCACACACATACACTACGCCCAATTTAGAATACCCAATTCACCTATAGCGCATGTCTTTGGACTGTGGGGGAAACCGGAGCACCCGGAGGAAACCCACGCCAACACGAGGAGAACATGCAAACTCTATGCAGATATGCCAACTGGCCCAGTCGGGACCTTCTTGCTGGTGAGCCATCGTGTCTCCTTAATGATATCAAGGATTGTATTTTCAGTAGTTTAATGTCACCATTGGCTGCTATTGAAATTCAGTTGTTGATATTAGGAATTGATTTCTTACTAGATGAAATTTAACAAGACAAAAAAAAAAAAAATTTTCCTGTATCGGTACATCGGTACATCAGTACACTGGTAATTGTGTGGTTACAGTTGTCACTTCTTGATATTAGTAATTGAATTGCTACTAATAAAGAAGTTGAAATTTTGATATCAATAATAATTGTGTCATTAGTAACACTATATTATTTAATAGCTGAAATTTAATTCATGAAAGAATTCGATTTCTGATGGCATACTTGTTCAAAAATATTTAAAGAGTTCATAATTCTGTTCATAATTCTATAAAAGCAAAAATTTATTAGAAGTCTTGATTTAATCATAGCAGCAAATACTCTTTCAACGTTATTTTTGCTACATTTTTTCTCTTCTGCTAATATAGATGCCCATTTTAGCTTTCCCAAAATAAAATTTAACAACTGACATTCACCTTTTCATTTTTTTGACATATTTAAAACCTAAAATAAAAGTTTGGACAAAAAAAGTTTCATTAAAGCAACTAAAAATATCTACCAAATAGTGGATCGATAGTGCATATAATTCTTTTGCATGTTGACTAATTTTAATTGTTATTATGTCAGAACCTGCTGATGTGCTGTGTGAGTCCACAGAAAATTTCCCCTTGAGGGAGAATAAAGTATACAAACAAACAAACCATCAAATAAACTTTTGAGTCCTGGACGATATAGAAAAGTATGAAAAACAGTTTCTCTCTGGAAACAAAAAGGACATTCACTGTTAACACCAGGATTTAAAACAGAGATAAAAGCATTGACAGCAATGATTCCATGTAAAATGCGCCACTGTAAGTCTCCAGCTATTTTAATTAACGGTGGCTTGTACAGTGCTCTCCACTCTGGCTTAACATCATCACACATCTTAAAGACATTTCGCCATGGTGTATCAACTCTTTCATGCAATGCTTTTTTTGTTAAAAGATTTCACACAAGCTCTATAGTATTTTTCCATTACATTCATACAAATCCATATCCACAAAATTTTCTGACTCCAAAAATCTCCTTTAAAATCCCCTAAATCTGGTGAAATAAGCACCATATACATATATATATATATATATATAGATATATAGATATATATATATCTATATATCTATATATATATATAGATATATATATATAGATATATATATATATATATCTATATATATATATATATATATATATATATATATATATATATATATATATATATATATATATATATATATATATATATATATATCTATATATATATATATATATATATATCTCTATATATATATAGATATAGATATGTAGATATATATATATATATATATATATATATATATATATATATATATATAGATAGATAGATAGATAGATAGATAGATAGATAGATAGATAGATAGATAGATAGATAGATAGATAGAGAGAGAGGGGGGGGGTAATAAATCAAGAGGGATAATAATTAAAATCCAACTGTATTACAAACTGCCATTGTAACTAGTAGAAATCCTTATACGAACAATTAGCATTTAAATGAGTGAAAACTGAACTGTTGACTTCAAGTACTGATCGATTTATGAATAAATGTCTATACAGCTTGCCATACAGCATGTACTGAGACACACGCCGCTTCATGTGGCCCACGGCGCACTATTGAGGGGACATAATGAGCACTCTGTAGACAACTGGGTCAGCTGAGGTTGTTTTTAGCCAAACAATTATCCACCCTAACATCTCTCCACTCCCTCGCTCCCTCTTTCGTTATATGTTACACCCAGAAACACACACAAGGAAGTTATGCGGTGCATTTTGACCTGCACATATGCATCCTGCCGTAGTCATGAAAGAATCAAGAGAAGGCCGGATCTGGTTTCATCCTGTTGAGTCTTTTCTGGCCTTGCTTTTGTGTCATTTGAGCGAACCGGTGTGTGTTCATGCTGTATGGACTCCTGCATTATTCACTGAAGAGCCGTGAGCTGCTCATGTGACGATAACAGCAGGGAAGTTTCTGCTGTCAACTTTAACTGCAAACTTTAAAATGCAAAAGATGGCCATGCAGGGTGAATAAATGGGTTCATTTGCCAAAGCAGATATGAATTAAATTAAATTAAATTAAATTAAATTAAATTAAATTAAATTAAATTAAATTAAATTAAATTAAATTAAATTAAATTAAATTAAATTAAATTAAATTAAATTAAATTAAATTAAGGGTGACGCAGTGGCGCAGTAGGTAGTGTTGTCGCCTCACAGCAAGAAAGTCGCTGGTTCATTCAGTTCAGTTCAGTTGGCGTTTTTCTGTGTGGAGTTTGCATCTTCTCTCTGCGTTCACGTGGGTTTCCTCCGGGTGCTCCGGTTTTCCCCACAGTCCAAAGACATGCGGTACAGGTGAATGCTAAATTGTTCGTAGTGTATTAGTGTGAGTGAGTGTGTTTGGATGTTTCCCAGAGATGGGTTGGGGCTGGAAGGGCATCCGCTGCATAAAACATGTGCTTGATAAGTGGCAGTTCATTCCGCTATGGCGACCCCGGATTAATAAAGGGACTAAGCCGAAAAGAATATGATTAAATTAAATTAAATTAAATTAAATCATGTATTTTTTATAAATCCATATCTTGTTATAAAAAAATATATATATTATGTTTTTTAAAGTGCATAGAGAGTTCATTTACAGAAAACACAAATTTAATATTTTTTTTTACAGCTGCCTTTTTATCCGTTACTTATTTTATTTTAATAATGGTAACATATTTAGTTATAAAAATGGATAACTTTTTTTGTACTACTACCCTTTCATCTATTAAAACAACAATTTTATATTTTAATATATTTTAAAACATTTTATTGCTGTGGAATTAGACTAAATTAAAAAATGTTTTTTTTATAAATAAATATTTTTTTATAAATTAAATTACATTTTAAAAATCATGTTTTTATAAATAAATAAAATTACTTTTCATAAATAATTTTGTATAAATAAAATAAAGTAAAATAAATGATTTATTTTAAAGTAAACATAACATTTTGTGGATTTTGTACTGCTACCTTTTTATCTAATATAAAAACTTTTTTATAGTTTAATATATTTTAAATGAGCAATATTACACGAGTAGCAGTGTGATGTGTCTGTATATCGGCACTGGTGGGAGGCGTGTGTTAGCACAAGACCACAGGCCGAGTGCCTTAGCATTCCACCAGTGGCGATATTGACCTTATTCTTCAATGAGGAAGTGCGCTTGTTTTTTGCGATTGTTTGAGAACTTTAGATTCAGCTGCCTGTGGGAGAAATGACTAAGAATAATAAACGGCAGAAAACGGTCAAACTACTTACTCTACAAACAAGTGTTTGCATGACAATACTGACAAAGTAGAATAATATAACAAGAAAATATCAGTTTGCAACATCAAGCAGCAGAACGAGCTGTTTTTAACATAAAAAAAATAATGGAAGTAAATGAGAACGGAAGTCTCGAGCCAAAATAATTCTAATGGCTGCACCCACTGGGAGAATAAGGTGAATACAGCCACATCGCACTGTTACAAGTGTGATATTGCATTTATACAACAGTTTGACTGCATAATCATTTATATAAAAAATCAAAAACGGAGAGTCTAAAAACCCTTTTTGTAAGAGGAACTACTTTCTTCCACCATTCATTCACATCTACAGCTGACATCAGAACAGCAGAAACCGTTGCCAATTCACCACCGTCACTTTAGAGCTAATGTTTGAATGATTCTCTAGCGTAATGTCTGAAGCGATGACAAAACAGGTGATTTTGAACAGCATGAAATGGCGAGAGTCTACAGAAATATCTCCCAGTATTTCTCTGTTGCAAATGGGAGATCACAATATTACTATGGTATAAATACAGCACTACAACATGCAAAAGAGAGCGATCGATTTGGTCATTTACTTGTTTAATAATGGTTTGATCAGCTGTAGTTTGAAATTACGCTTAGTTTTTCTCCTAGGGCTTTTTATACAGTCTCTGTCACCCTCTAGTGGATGAACATCGTCAACTGTCTTTGCTCAAAGACAGGCTAATTGCCACCGACGCGATGTCTTTCAAAAATTATAAATATTTAAAATAGGCACTATCCTTATAAATAAACTGCATAGTTGCAATATAACCACCAATATAACTACATTCTCGACTAAAAATCCTCAAAAGTACATTATGTTGTCCAACAGCTGCAATATTTGTCAAACTGTAGAGTGTCCTCAGCTTGTTGCTATATGTGGGTGGAGTAATACACAAGGGTAAAGGGTGAAGAGGCATTACGAGTGCTGTTACTGGCAGAATATCGCACGGCTATCAACCAATCAGATTCAAGAACCAGACAGAACTGTTGTATAAAACATTTTACTCCTGTGATTCCTAAACTGATCTTTGATTGCAGTTCAAGCTGCATAATCTGCTGATTTGTTGAATATTTGTTATTATAGTCAATAATAATCAACAGATGTTTTTGCTTCCTTGATTCATATTTTAGGGTATTTTGATATAGAAAGTATCCGAAAGTTCAAAGAAGCAGCGTTTATTTGAAATAGAAATATTATTCAGTGCTCATGTGACGTGAACAGGAGGGAAGTTTCTAGAGTGAAGTGACTGAGTCGCAGGGCTTCTGTTTTTAGACCGGGAAACCCAGCTGAGTGTTGAATGAAACTCAGCCTTGGTGTAGCAGTTTCTAGTCAATACTCAGGATGTTATGACAAGAAAAAAGGAGCAGAGGCGTAACCACTACAGTGTTCTTATTAGTGCTCTTTCAATTGTTTTGTCAATGGCAGATTCTCAATTGTGTCAATTTGTGTCTGCTTAATGTAAGTCAATGCTATATGGTGTTAAAGATGTCTTATTCAGCTTAGATGAAAGAAAATGTACTGCTAAATAATTGGAAAAACTTACTTTTAGCAAGAAATTTACTTATTTTACTTATTTTACTTATTTTATACAACATTAGGCATCCATTGTTTTATTTGATTTTAAATAAACATATTTATGTGTGTGAAGAATTTTTGAGGTAGTTATTTTTATTTATAATAATAATACTTACTTACTCCCAGGGCTTTTTATATGAAAGTTTATATTTAGCTGCACCATTTAGCCACACCAGCAACCTTCTTGCTGTGAGGCGACAGCGCTACCCACTGCGCTACCGTGTTGCCCAATAATAATAATAATAAGAAGAATAATAATAATAATAGTAATAATAATAATAGTAATAATAATAATAATAATAATAATAATAATAATAATAATAATAATAATAATAATAACCATAACCATAGTAATAATAATAATAATAATAATAATAATAATAATAATAATAATAATAATAACCATAACCATAGTAATAATAATAATAATAATGATAGTAATAATAATAATAATAATAATAATTTTTATCCAGTGATGGGTGGCGGCTGGAAGGGCATCCGCTGTGTAAAACATTTGCTGGATAAGTTGGCGGTTCATTCCACTATGGCGACCTCAGATTAATAAGGGACTAAGCTGAAAAGAAAATGAATGAATGAATAATAATAATAATAATAATAATAATAATAATAATATTGATAATAATAAAAACAATTCATTCATTTACTTTTTGGCTTAGTCCTTTTATCAATCTGGGGTCGCCACAGCAGAATGAATCGCCAACTTATCCAGCATATGTTTTACGTAGCAGATGCTCTTCCAGCTGCAACCCATCACTGTGAAACACCCATACATGCTCATACACTACAGACAATTTAGCTTGCCCAATTCACCTATAGTGCATGTCTTTGAATTGTGGTGGAAACCGGAGCACCCTGAGGAAACCCATGTGAACACGGGGAGAACATGCAAACTCCACACAGAAATGCCAACTGACCCTGCTGGGGCTCGAACCAGTGACCTTTTTACTGTGAGATGACAGTGCTACCCACTGAGCCACCATGCCGCCCCTTAAATTACATTTATGCATTCATTCATTTTCTTTTCGGCTTAGTCCCTTTATTAATCTGGGGTGGCCACAGCGGAATGAACCGCCAAATTACATTTATTCCAATGTAATTATTAAATATATATTTCAATAAAAGTTATTTTAAATAGCAAAAATGTATATATATACATTTTTCTGTTTCACTTTATGCAGGCTTGGTAAGCAAAAAGAGAATTTAAAAATATATATATTTTAAAAAGTATAGTTCTAAACCTTTAGACCGGTAGTATGCAATACACATATTAAGCTAGTGACGTGTAATCTGACGATATATAAACACAGAGCATGAGAGAATAGCAGGTGGAGTCCCAAACAGCAGCGCACAGGGCTTTTGCTTCAGACTGATAAGAAACTCACAGCTCACAGTACAGCTAAAACAAAAACGGCTCAGGCCAAAACAAACAACCAGAGAGTAGCAGATGAGTCTATTTGAATGTATTCACTTTCAGCCCGTGCCACTTCATACACAGCGCTGTTAGTTATGTAATAGATCCTCTTCAAACTAACATTCGCGGCCCCTGCAGCTTTTTCTCAGAACTAACCAAATGTAGCTTCAGCTTTCCCTATGATTGCGTGTCTCATGAGGACAAAGCCTCCGTCACTTCAGATCAAAACACTGCTGGAAGAGCCAAAAACTCGCCTCAATATCCTGTTTCAAGTTTAATCCACAAGTGAAAGCTGATCTCGCACAAAACACCAAAGCTGCCTGTTAGACTCAAACCTTCTGTTAGCCTTGCATGGAAATATATTAATGTTGAGTAAGGCTACATAAGAAGTGAGGGTCACAGTTTACAATAAGGTTTCATTAGTTAATGTGTTTACGAACATGAACTAATAATTAACAACACTTGTAGAGAATTGATTATTCAACGTTCAACATTTACTAATGCATTTTTAACATCCAAACTCATTCTTGATATCAGTGAGTTAACATGAACTAACAATGAACAACTTTAACTTTAACATGATCAAATACTGTAATACATGTTTTGTTCATTGTTTGTTCGTATTATTAAATGCATTAATTAACTAATACAACCTTATTGTAAAGTGTTACCAGAGTAAGAAATATCTGAAAGGCCTCTATGGTAGATATAAAAAGCTAGATGTAAAGTTACCATTGGTTTTGTATGTTGTTCATGTAGAGTATCTATGGTTTGAAAATTAACCAGAACTTGAAAAACATGGCCCTGATGGTGGAAAAAATGCCTTCTTTTAAAAACGTTGGTGCCAGAGATGTTATCCGGACAGTGCATTAACGGTATATTGTATTATGACGTTTTGTGCATGTTTTACAGCTGACTTTTTATTTATATCTGGTTTTATTTTTCTTATTTGGTTGTATTTCTTTGCTTGTTCCTACCTAAAAATGTTCAAAGGTTTAGAAAGTGTTTAATGAGGAAGTCTGTTCTTTCCAAAGCTGCGTATTTTTAATCCAACCCAGGCTCATTCTGATTATTTTCAGATGCTGCGTAATATCATTGTGCCTGCTGCAGCCATGATACACAGCAAAGTTCCTTGCTTGATTGAACAAATAACACAAATCAGCTAATCATAGATTGCCAAATACGTTCCAGGAGCTACGTTTATTTGCAGTTTTTGTTTTCGCGAATCCATCAGAGGCTCCTGTGTAGGATTTTTTAGATCTCAAATTTCTCTCGCGAGTGCCATTCGTGCCTGCTGTTCTTGCGTAAATCCACCAGAGGCCGCTGACGATTGACTGACTGGCCGATCGACTGACCCACCCTCCTCGTTCTCTAAACCCAACCGATAGTGTTTTCAAAAGCACCGACTGATCACCGCCCACCCCCTTCCCTAAACCCAGCTGACAGTTTTAAAAAGCAATCCAGAAAAAGGAAAAGCCCTTGCTGGATTTTGACCACGTTTTCAGATTTTACCACATTCTCACCCTGTTATTTGTTTATTTTTTGGCTTCTGTTTTTGTCTTACCCGCTTTCTGGAACCATTCTTCGCCGAAATCAAACCCCATCATCGTGGTCAACTACTCCCTTCTTTTCAAGTCCACCAACGCACATGGCGAGCTAACGCGACAAACTAGTAACAGCAGGAAAGCCGACCACATGTAGGTAAGTGTTCAGCTGGTAAGTGCGAAAAGGAACAGCGTCACACTGCTCCATAGCGTTTGTTTTAAAGATGAAATGCAGTCATAAGTCCTTCTTGCTGCATAATTTGCGATCTCCAGAAATGTATATAGGGCTACGTTTTCAGAATGAGCATATGTTCATTTAATCAATTAATACAGTGGGAAAATATTATTATTATAGTTTAAAATAACCTTTTTAAATATTTTAAAATGCAATTTATACTTGAATGTTGCTCAGTGTTTTTGTTAACTGAGTCATCTTTTCACCATGGTTTATTGTCTTTTTAATGATTCTTAAATGTATTCTCAGTTTTGGAAGTGATAATAATATAAATAACAAATGCAATGCGAAAACAAATATACTTTTAAATTGCCATCAATAGATAAATATATTTTTAGTCATCAGAATTGTGTAGTAACTTAATTACATTATTATAAATCTATCCTTGCTAAATAAAAGTAGCAATGTCTTTCAAATCATCCTACTGACAAATAACAATAGCCATTTCACAATATGAAAAGGCCTTCAGAAGCAGTCTAGCAATGATAAAACATCTACAACTATACACATACAATTTATATGCAAGCCCGAAATTCAGCAAACCCTTGGCAAATTCAGACTTAAAGTTACTTTTATTCAACCAGCAAGTCTCTCCCAAAAGATAATAAAATTATATACAAGAGGCGTCATTGTGGGGAAAAAAGATATTTCTCAGCTTTTATTTACATTTTGAACAAAGTCAGAATTTACCTTATATGAATTATATATACAGTTTTTTCTTACTGCATTTAATCCTGGTTGCCTTAAATTTTAAACTGAATCAAATTAACCTTATGAGTCCATTAAACTTTTATTATGTTAAACTGGCTTAAAACGGCTTGTGTGACTTATAGAAATTAAGTTAGAACATGATTAACTTAGTTTCATAAGTTACAATGACCTAAAACATATGCTGTCAGGACTAATTGATCATATCATTTTTACAGTGTATGAACTGTAAATAAAATCCCTTTATAAACAGAATTGATGCGGACACCAAAAGAGGACGCCTCATCTCTGACCCCTGTATATTAAAGCTGACACGCAGCAGTGAATCATGATGTCATCGTCATCTTCCTCTCACCTGTGTGTGATGATCTGCCTCTCTGTGTTCATTCTCCCTCCACAGCTGATCCGGGGAGCCGTCCAGCTCCGTCTGCAGCGCTCGGTATCCGATCAGCGGCACTTCTCTCGGACCCACACCCGGCAGATCCACTCCTGACGACCTCATACTGCGCGGGATCATGCTGGAGCTGTTGGGCCAAACACCAACACATCAAAACACAGACGAGCGCAGGTACAGCGCAGTTCTCCCTGCCAGATCATTTGTTTTGATCATTTACATTTCTCGTCAACTTCACATTTGAATGCAGGCCCCTCCCTCGCCTTTCCCCTTTCCCTCGGCGGTATTCATATTAGCCCGCAGAAGCAGATACAGATCTCTTTCAGGAAGAGAAAGATGGAGCAAAACTCACAGCTATTGTCACAAAACAACAACAAATCTGTCAAAAAGCGCAAGCTCGTGAACACGAAGTCCACGTTCATTCACTAATCAGGGATAAACATTTGTGTGCAGACCGAGACTCAATTGGGTTAAACCTACGAGTAATTTAAAGCTTTCTTTCACGTAACCCTCAGCACTATAACCCAGCTTAATTTCACCAAGCGTCATTCAATAGACAGAGTTTTGTCATAGTTTTCAGCAGAGCTCATTCAGCATGACACATCCATCTCGCGTTAGTAAACGCCTCTTGCTCACTGCGCACTTCATGCTCAAATACCTTTTAGGAGACTAATGTCTCGTCCATCCGCCCCTGAGTGTCGGTTCCTCGGAAGTCAGAGTTTGTGCTCCTCCATATCTCTGCTCTCCTGCTTCGCCCGTCTGCGCTTATCGGGCCGCTGAAGGCGCGAGCTGCGCGCGTCGCTGTGAACTGAGCGATGGTGACGCGCGCGCGGGCGCAGATCCTGCTGTCACTCCGGCGCGCGCGGTCATTGGCTGGACCGCGAGCACGAGAAGTGCTGCCCGCTAAATTCAGAGCAGAGCTCAGGGGCTGTTGGTCTCACCGGGGCTGAAAACCGGACAGACGCAACTTTTGTTGTGAACGGAGTCCAGCCTAGTACGCGGAAACACGGACATCCCGTTTGCTCTGCTGAAGCGCTGCTGCCCAGCTCCACTTCATCTTCCTCTTTTTTTTCTTTCGTTCTTTTCATTCCTCTTTTTTCTCCTTTTTTCTCCTTTCTTCCTTGTCTCTTTTTTTCTTCTTTCTTTCTTTCTTTCTTTCTTTCTTTCTTTCTTTCTTTCTTTCTTTCTTTCTTTCTTTCTTTCTTCTTTTCTCTTTTTCTCTTCTTTCTTTCTTTCTTTCTTTCTTTCTTTCTTTCTTTCTTTCTTTCTTTCTTTCTTTCTTTCTTCCTTTCTTCATTCCTTTTCTCTTTTTTCTTTCTTTCTTTCTTTCTTTCTTTCTTTCTTTCTTTCTTTCTTTCTTTCTTTCTTTCTTTCTTTCTTTTCCTTTTTCTCTTTTTTCTTTCTTTCTTTCTTTCTTTCTTTCTTTCTTTCTTTCTTTCTTTCTTTCTTTCTTTCTTTCTTCCTTTTCTCTTTTTTCTTTCTTTCTTTCTTTCTTTCTTTCTTTCTTTCTTTCTTCTTCCTTTTCTCTTTTTTCTTCTTTCTTTCTTTCTTTCTTTCTTTCTTTCTTTCTTTCTTTCTTTCTTTCTTTCTTTCTTTCTTTTCTCTTTTTTCTTCTTTCTTTCTTTCTTTCTTCATTTCTCTTTTTCTGCTTTTTTTCTTTTATTTCTTTTTTCTTCTTTCTTTCTTCTCTTTCTTTCTCTTCTTTCTCTTTTTTCTTCTTCTTTCTTCCTTTTCTCTTTTTTTCTTCTTTCTTTCTTTCTTTCTTTCTTTCTTTCTTTCTTTCTTCCTTTTCTCTTTTTTCTGCTTTCTTTCTTTCTTTTTTTCTTTCTTTCTTTGTTTTCTCTTTTTTCCTTCTTTCTTTCTTCCTTTTCTCTTTTTTTCTTCTTTCTTTCTTCCTTTTCTCTTTCTTTCTTTCTTTCTTTCTTTCTTTCTTTCTTTCTTTCTTTCTTTCTTCCTTTTCTCTTTTTCTCTTCTTTCTTTCTTTCTTTCTTTCTTTCTTTCTTTCTTTCTTTCTTCATTCCTTTTCTCTTTTTTCTTTCTTTCTTTCTTTCTTTCTTTCTTTCTTTCTTTCTTTCTTTTCCTTTTTCTCTTCTTTCTTTCTTTCTTTCTTTCTTTCTTTCTTTCTTTCTTTCTTTCTTTCTTTCTTTCTTTCTTCCTTTTCTCTTTTTTCTTCTTTCTTTCTTTCTTTCTTTCTTCTTTCTTTCTTTCTTTCTTTCTTTCTTTCTTTCTTCCTTTTCTCTTTTTTCTTCTTTCTTTCTTTCTTTCTTTCTTTTCTCTTTTTTTCTGCTTTTTTTCTTTCTTTCTTTCTTTTTTTCTTTCTTTCTTTCTTTTCTCTTTTTTCTTCTTTCTTTCTTTCTTTTTTCCTTTTCTCTTTTTTCTTCTTTCTTTCTTTCTTTCTTTCTTCATTTTCTCTTTTTTCTGCTTTTTTTCTTTTATTTCTTTTTTTCTTTCTTTCTTTCTTTTCTCTTTTTTTCTTCTTTCTTTCTTTCTTTCTTTCTTTCTTTCTTTCTTTCTTTCTTTTCTCTTTTTTCTTCTTTCTTTCTTTCTTTCTTTCTTTCTTTCTTTCTTTCTTTCTTTCTTTCTTCCTTTTCTCTTTCTTTCTTTCTTTCTTCCTTTTCTCTTTTTTCTGCTTTCTTTCTTTCTTTTTTTCTTTCTTTCTTTGTTTTCTCTTTTTTCCTTCTTTCTTTCTTCCTTTTCTCTTTTTTTCTTCTTTCTTTCTTTCTTTTCTCTTTTTTCTGCTTTTCTTTCTTTCTTTCTTTCTTTCTTTCTTTCTTTCTTTGTACTTGTTTTGACCTTTACGATTGAAATAATTATGTGTTTTAATGTTATTCTAATGTTAGTCTTCTCTTTTATCTGACGTAATTTATTTACATTTTTTGAATGTTTTTTTAGCTTTAAGTACCAGTCAAGCTCCACCATTTCTTTTTCATTCGTCATAATTGAATTATTTTGTTTCATTAGAATTTAATCATTATTAGAACACTGCTCTGCAAAATATTTTCAAATATATTTTCTCTGTATTTATTTATTTTTTATTTAGTTATTTATTTATGTTGCACTGCTCAATCCACTTTTCCCTCATCCAGTGTAAAAATGTATTTTGTTTTGCTGTTTTATTTTATTTGATTTATTTTGGATTTATTTATTAATTAGATCCATTTGATTTTACTCATTCATTTCACAAAAAAACTATAATTTATCTTTAAATACTATTTATAAGCTATTATAATATTTCAGTATGCTCCACTGCTATTCTATGTCCACATTTAACACATTTAATTGAGAAAAATAATTTTATTTTAATTGAACTGAATAAATTTTTTGATTTTATTATTTATTTTATTACTTAATTTCATTTTAATTTTTATTATTTTATTTGTTATTATTTTATTATTTATTTAATTATTTTTTTATTATTTTATTTTATTATTTTATTTGTTATTATTTTATTATTTATTAAATAATTTTTTTATTATTTTATTTTATTATTTTATTTTATTTGTTATTATTTTATTATTTATTAAATAATTTTTTTATTATTTTATTTTATTATTTTATTTTATTTGTTATTATTTTATTATTCATTTAATTAATTTTTTATTATTTTATTTTATTATTTTATTTGTTATTATTTTATTATTTATTTAATTTTATTCTTATTATTTTATTTTTATTTTATTATTTTTTTTATATTTTTATTTTAATTTAAATTTTAAAATTTTATTTTATTTTTTTATTATTTAATTTTAGTATTTTATTTATTTATTTATTTATTTATTTTTGCTTTACTATTTTATTTTGAATATTTTAATTTTATAATTTTCCTGTAACTGTTTTCAACATTTGCCCAATTATTCAGCAATTATTACCCAAATTATGACCTCGTATTAAAAAAGTTACCGCCTGCAGTCTTTATACTTTTCATGCAGGATTTACATAATTGATTTGTCACTATTTAAACAAGCTTGACAAGAGCGATTAAAACCATAACATTGGTGAGAAGAAAAGAAACACCCAATAGAGCAAAATATGCTCTTATATGAGCATTTCAATTTTAATCACATTTTGATGCATCAACAACTACCCAACCCAATTATAAATATTAGCTTGATTTATGAACCGTTTGTCAATAAGAAGTCCCATTTAGCTGCATGCATTAGCGTGTGTTTGCATGTGTGTTTGTGTGCGTGTGTTTACTCTCTCACACATTGTCAAGGTTGTATTTTATTGCCTGGTGTTGTTTCACGGACTGCATTTTAAGTGGCTGCTGCTGTTGAAGTTTTTTTGATGTGAATGATTTATGCTCTTGAATGGCTGGCCAGTTTCTAGCAGGGTGATTATTTAAAGCTAATCCTTGAGCACAGTGCCAGCTGTGGACGACACTCTGACCTTCAATATTTTTATGGAATGGCCTTGCAAACAAGAAAACCTTTAACAACAAAAATAAGGAGTGAAAATAGCATGCACGTGTGAAATAATCAATAGCATTAGCTGCCAAATGTACATTAATTGTATAATGCAATTATGCATTTTGAATCATAGCACACATAGAGCATGAGCTGACTATTGGAAAAACAAGAGTTACCTAAATGACAAGAAATATATAGGTACATATGTGAAATATAATAATAATTATTTAATATTATTATTTTAGGGACGGCACAGTGAGTAGTTCTGTTGCCTCACAGCAAGCAGGTCGCTGGTTCGAGCCTCGGCTGGGTCAGTTGGCATTTCTGTGTGAAGTTTGCATGTTCTCCCTGTGTTCGCTTGGGTTTCTTTCTGGTGCTTTGGTTTCCCCCACAAGTCCAAAGACTTGCCATAGGTGAATTGGGTAAACTAAATTGTCCAAAGTGTATGTGTGTGAATGAGAGTTTATAGGAGTTTCACTGTGATGGGTTGCAGCTGGAAGGGCATCCACTGCGTAAAACATATACTGGTTAAGTTGGCGATTCATTCCGCTGTGGCGACCCTGATTAATAGGCCAAAAAGGAAATAAATGAATGAATATTTAAATGTATTATTAATAATAATAATAATGATAATAAATATTATTATCAATATTAGTCATTATTATCAATAAAAAATAATATATTATGTATACAATATATATATATATATATATATATTTTTTTATGTGTATATAAAAATAATAATAGTAAAACAAAAAATATATTATTATTATATACACATAAAATATTATAATAATAATAATGCAAATTTTAAAAATAATAATTGTTATATTATGATATGTTTATATATTGATATGTTTATATGTTTATATATATATATATATATATATATATATATATATATATATATATATATATATATATATATATATATACACACATAATTTATTATATTATAATATATTATTAATTATATTAATTAACAATAAAAAGCACAAATATTTCTGGAAGAGCACAAAAAATTACTGACAAATTTGTAATAATAAGAAATGTACATTATGTTATGTAAATAAATATTTTAACAAATTAATGAAATAAAATGACTAATAATTTATTATTAATCGTAATAATAATTAATTAAATATTAAAAAATGCATTAGTTGCAGAATGCAATTAAGCATCAAATCATAGGTCACATATTAAAGTATATATCAAATCAACCTAATATGTTTGTATTAGCACTTCTTGCATAACAACAAATATGTTAGTATGTATATGAATAATAATAATAATAATAATAATAATAATAATAATAATATTAATAATAATTAATATTATTATTATTATTATTATTATTACTATTATTATTATTATTATTATTACTATTATTATTATTATTATTATTATATATTATATATTACGCATACATACTACAATATACACTATTTATTGTTGTTATTATTATTATTATTATTATTATTATTAATTGCTATTTTAATTATATTATGTTATGTTATATTATTTATACAAAATTTATTATATTATAATATATTAATATTTATATTTATATTAATTAATGAAGATTAATAATTAATATTAGATTTTTGAAAGAACACTGTTTTTTTTCCCCAAGATATATTTATTGGGTTTTGTTTAAACTACAGACCAAAAAAATGCATAAAAATAAATAAATAAATAAATGTTAAAAAATAATAAATAAATAAATAAATGTTAAAAAATAATAAATAAATAAATGAATGAATAAATAAATAAATAAATAAATAAATAAATAAATAAATAAATAAATAAATAAATAAATGAAATATTGAGACATCAGGAATCAAACAAACTGTTAAAAGGTGAAAATAAATATATAAACAAATTACATAAATTCAAATAAAAACAATACATGATGAAAAGAAAATTAAATGATAACAATGTTCAATACATATTTTGTACATTGCATTTCGCAGCTTTCCAGTGTGCTGTTTTGTCTATTGCTGGTTAAACACATTTGTTAATTGTTGCTCAAATATATGACATCTAAACAATACAAGAACACTTATATTACTGGGAGAGCACTAATGTATATACACTTAAATATAATACACCTCATGTAAAGATGTTGTATTAAATTAAATGAAATTAAAAGCATAGATTAAAATGATTAAAAACTGTAATTAATAATAAATAGGATATATAATGCAAAATATATGTCATAATCTGTCAGTTTTGAGTGTTTCGAGAAATGAAAATAGCCTAATATTCTTATTTAAGCACTCCATCCATGTTTATTGGCCCAATAAAAGTCTGACAATTACAAAAGGCACTGAGCTATGCCGTAGCTCATAATTTTCCATTTTAAAACAATGCCTGCATAAGAAAGCGGGTGACCTTTTGTTTGTCAGGATATTCTCCATCTGTTTTGGAAGCTGTAAGCGTTATGCAAGACCTTTGCATCATTATTAGCTGGAATAATGTGTCTGAGGGAGATTTCTGTGCTTATTAAAAGGTTGTTATGGTGAATAAAAGCATTGGTAATGTGAGCTATGCATTCACTTGGCTGGAGTGGACTAATTAAAATAGTGGTTTGGTGCTTATGAATAATTTATCACCTCTGTCAGGCTCTTCAAGCCTGCACTCTGAATGGCTTATTATCTTAAATGTGTGTTGCCCACAACGCTTTCATGTTGGTGTGAATAATCACCAAGTTAGAAAGAATCTAAAAGCTTCTTAATGCGGACTCTGTAATTCTGTAAAACTCAGTTTGCACTTCTCATCTTTTGCGCCCTCTGCTGGACTATTTCCAAAATCTGCCTACAGGATAAAAAAGACACGCCAGGGGCCATTTTGAACATTCCTGCACTGCTGTTATCGTAATAGGAGTGTCACAATGTTTGATATCTCAAGATTTTGGCTGGATTTCGCCTACCGTGTGTGTGGGCGCTGCTTGCGTGGGTGTTGTAACAGAATTACACACTTCAAAGTTTGTCTTCAAGATGATGAAAATGTAAAGCAAAAGATATTTAGATGAAGATTTCGCATGCATACTGAATAAAAAGTTATAGAAGTGCGCTAATATTATAGCTTTAATATAAATATGTAATTAATAAAGGTATAATAAAGGTGTAATCATTTATAAAGGTGTATTGAAAGCTTTAGTAATATAAATGTGTAATTCATAAAGGTTTAGGCCTAAATTCATTGTTATTTTTATAGTTATTTTGTAGTTAGATTATTATTGTTGTTGTTGTATAACTACAAGTATGTGTGTATACAATAAATAAGTACACCCCTCACAAATCTATCTTTTAAATTCATATTTTGAATAGGAAGCTTTACAAATATATATGTGTGCATATAAATTAGATTAGTCAGTATACTGAAGCCAAACCTGGAACTTATCTAGCAAATTAACTTACAATTATGGTCCAAAACCAGTACACCCAAATTTATATGTTAAAATATTAAAATATTAAATATTAATAAACAAAGTTTAAAAATAGGAAAAAATCAAGAGAAGCAAAAAATCGAAAAATTTTGTTGCAATTTTGTAGGTTGTAATTTTTTGGCAATATTTTGCTTGAATTTAATTGTATTATCTTTCAATTTCTAAATGTTTGGTGACTAAATATTATTTTAATAAATATATCTGTTTAATAAATCTGTTTTGTTTAAATGCACCAAAATACGTTGCCTATATTCACTGAAAAGGGATAAAATATTTTTTTTTCAAAATGGGCTGTACTCAATTATGCTGAGCACTGTACACTGTAAAAATATGATCAATTAGTCCTGACAGCATATGTTTTTAGATTATTGTAACTTATTAAAGCTAAGTTAACCATGTTGTAACTTAATTGTATAAGCTGTTAAGTCAATTTAACATAATATAAATAAAATGGACTCATAAGGTTAATCTGATTCAGTTTAAAAATTTAAGCCAACCAGGATTTTTTTTTACAGCTTGTATATATGGTGATGCAGTGGCGCAGTATGTAGTGCTATCGCCTCACAGCAAAAAGGTTCGAGTCTCGGCTGGGTCAGTTGGGTAAATTGTCTGTAGTGTATGAGTGTGTATGGATGTTTCCCAGAGATGGCTTGCAGCTGGAAGGGCATCCGCTGCGTAAAACATATGCTCGATAAGTTGGTGGTTCATTCCACTGTGGCGACACTGGATTAAAGGGACTAAGCCGAAAAGAAAATGAATGAATATATATATATATATATATATATATATATATATATATATATATATATATATATATATATATATATATATATATAATGAACACACACTATAAATAATAATATAATATTAATTATTTATATTACTATTACATTTTTGGAAAAGCGCTATTTAATGTTCCTGGCTGAGCATTAATAACCTACTGACCAACTCAAGAAATGTATATAATAAATAATTTAATAAAATGTATAATTTAAATGCATTATGAAAAGATATAAATCATATATTGTAATAAAATATCATTTATGAACAAAATAAAAATACAATATTTAATCATATAAGTGTTCATATAATTTATTTACTAACGAATTTATTTATTTATTTATTTATTTATTAACAAATACATAATTTTATTCAAAACTGATCAATAATGCAAATAATATTGTGTATTGTGTAGGAATAACTATTATATAAAATTGCTAATTTATTGTAATTTTCGGCTGTTATTATTTTCCTACAGTACACTCATTTCTAATTTTGATAACAATTCTGCTACTGTATTATCTTATATTATTATTATTATTATTATTATTATTATTGTTGTTGTTGTTGTTGTTGTTGTTATTAGATAACAGATAAATCTGTTTTC
>NC_079450.1:11203464-11334454 GCF_903798145.1 Danio aesculapii | reverse complement strand
CCACGCCAACACAGGGAGAACATTCAAACTCCACACAGAAATGCCAACTGGCCCAGCCGAGGCTTGAACCAGCGACCTTCTTGCTGTGAGGCGATCCTGCCCCACTATGATGCACCACTAAATTGAAAAGTGTTCACACATTTCTTAAAACTATCCAATAAAAATTAAATTAAAACTAAGAAAACCATTAATGAAAGCACTAAAACTAAACCCAAATGTACAAAAACATTTTAAAATAGTATCAGTATAAAACCATTTAAAGCCCGGGTTCACACCATTTTAAAAGTGGAAAGTGTACCAAGACAACAAAAATCTCAAAAGCGAAATCTTTTGAAAAACATGTCTAAACTAACATGTGAAAATATGAAAACAGTAACATCATGTGCATGTGTATTACATGCTTATAGGCATCGGTGACCAAAACAACAATGCAGACTAGGACCCACATGTCCACACATACACAGGTATTTTTAGTAACAAAGTTTTTCCCTGCCTTCGTTTAAAAAAAAACTCTGTCCACAAAACCAAAACACACTGTTAAAGTAGACATGAAATCAAAACTAACCATATTCATTTTGTTTGCTCACATTGCTAGTTTTGAGGTTAACAATTCATCTGTGCATGTCATTAAAGAAAAAAAAATGTTTGCCTTCGTATTTTTTTATTGAAATCCATAAATGCACTCATTCAATTCATTCTGTCTAGTGTTAGTTATCAGTGCTGCTCTGTTCTATTCGAATTTTCATTCCAAAATGGCTGCTGTGTGACACTAGTGGCTGTTTCCCAAACAACAACAGAGTGTCGCCTCTTGGGGATTCTATTGTATGCTCTTTGGTGTGGCTAACACACTTAGCCACGCCTCTCCAACTGTCAATTCTTGACAACAAACAGAAATGGTGAGGAGGAGGAGTCTGTTAGGTTGTAATAACTCTCCCTAAACACTTTTCCTGATCTTTCTGAATTAAATGCCAACTTTACTACATCCAATCAGCTCGGAGTAACAAAAAACAAGCCACGCCCACTGTTTTCTCATTTAATATTCAGTTTCTCTAGAAACTGTGTCACAATACGTAAAAAAAAAAAACGGTTGTAGCTTCCGGTTCATGCAGACTTTAACAGCATGCCGAACCAACAGGAGGATAATGATGTACATTAAGTACATGTGCAAGTACATTGCGTACAAGTCAGTGCAAGCGTGAGAACAGAACGAAACAAAATACGTGACTTGTTTGTCACAAATGTGCGAAATTCAGCTCAATCGTGGGTTTGAAATTGGTGTGAGCCCAGCGGTGTTGGCCAATCAGAAAGGAGAAAATAGCGCACACTCTGTTGCCATGAGGTAAAACTTATAAGCTGCGTCCCAATCGCATACTTATGCACTGTTCTACGCCATTTTGTAGTATTAATTGTGTAAGTAGTGCGTTCACACTGAAACTCAATAAATTTACTTAATAATATACTAAAATATAAGTGTACTTTAATTACCCAGATGATGCACTCATTCAGCCGGTAAAATGAAGTGTGGAATGATGGACACTTCACACACTCAACGACAGCAGCTTTGCTCACGTAGCGGAAGGGGCGGAGCTATCAGGCGCACATGTTGAATAACTTTATTTATTTTGGATGGTAAAAGCAAAATTCTCCTACGAGAGTAATTATAGTGCCTCCCGATGGTGAATGCGGTAATACTCATGGCAGGTATTATTTGATAGTTTGGTCATATATTTCACTGATTTGGCAACCGCCAAACGTCATCAGAGTTTGAATTTCTGCTTAGTAAAAAAACATTAGTGCTCCATTTGGGACGACACTACATTCATATACTATGCTGTTGAGTGTGTAAGTGCATAAGTACATAGAGCATGAGTGTATAGTGTGCCATTTGAGATGCAGCTACACACTCTGATTGTCAGAAAGTTTTGGTTTCAGTCACCTGATAATTCATTTTCATGTGGACAAACGATGAAACTGCGTAGAAAAAAACCCTGTGGTTTTGAAACTACCCATGTTAATGTGGACTGGGCCTAAAGAAGCATGAGTGCGCAGGCATGTAGTGTTTCTTTACAGACATACAACGCCATCTACTGGCCCGGCATGAATAATACAGCATTTTCACAGTCATTTTCGTAGGTCCGTGTGTGAAATGTTGACATAATATTGTTTAAAAGACATGAAGGAATCTTTAAAATTTTTAGCAAAACCTTTATTTTGTAAATGTACCCTTTAAAAATTTCTATTAAAACAAACAACATCAAATAAAACATGATGTTTTTAACAGAATCAGACGTCATTTTCATAGATCCATGTGTTATAAAAAAATATTTATAGCACACTTCTTCTCAAAAGACCACAAGATCTAAAGCGTCAGCCATGCAGAAAAAAACTGTTGCATGCTATGAGCATATTATAATAATTAGGGTTTGTGGTTTCGTCAGATCACTAACCAAAAGTATGAGCAAAAAATAATAGTGATGCTTGCCTAAAATAAAAAAATTAACTCTGAGTTGATTAAAAGTTCAAAACATTTGAGAGTTTGGGTGCTTTCCAGTACCTAATTCATTGTTGCACTGAAAAAAGTAATAGCTATTACATTTCACAGACAATAATAGATAAACAGCAAGTAGAGTTTAGCAGATAGCATTTCTTCAACAGAAAACCTGAACAGTATCTTCTTGTAGTTCAGAATCTATAAAATATATTTGGGTCAAAGATGAAAAGGTGTTAACAATAAAAGTGCATAAAAGTGCAAGTTTTAAATGTTTTTTACACCCTACAATGTGTCATTTCATTTGAAGCCTTCATACTTTAAACAGCACTAGATCTCACTCCTTTATCAGGTATTTTAAAAATAAAACATTGAAAAGTATCATCACATTTTCACCTTTTATTTATATTAAAGATTTTTTTAAATAATAAAACAGTGCTTTCTACACTGTAAACTGTAAACAAAACAACTGTAAACAAAACAACTGTAAACAAAAGATATCATTCATTCGATAATTAATTTTCCGTCGGTTTAGTCCCTTACTTATCAAGAGTCGCCACAGCGGAATGAACCGCTAACTATTCCAGCATATGTTTTATGCAGCGGATGCCCGTCCAGCCACAACCCATCACTGGGAAACACCCACACACATTCACATTCACACACACACTCATACACTACGGCCAATTTAGTTTCTTAAATTCACCTATAGCGCATGTGTTTGAACTGTGGGGAAACCAGAGCACCCGCAGGAACACCAACACAGGGAGAACATGCAAACTCCACACAGAAATGCCAACTGACCCAGCCGGGAATCGAACCAGCGACCTTCTTGCTGTGACTGCGACAGTGCTAACCAGTGAGCCCCATTTACTGTTCTTACTTACAATTCAATTTTACATAACATACACTTTTTTCAAGTTTAGGGATGCTAATTTGTCCAAAAACTCCTTTTAATCAACACATTGTTTTACAATTTGCAGCCAAATAAAAATTGTATTTATTAAACTTATCTAAGAGTTAATTACATGTTTATTACAAGCTTAATCTCTCAAATGAAAAAAAAAAACACTGCAAAAACTCTAGCTTTGTCTTGTTTCTAGTCCAAACATCTAAAGAGGCAAGTTCTAGAAAAGCACAACTGTTTTCAGAAATATTGAATCAAAATTTAGCGAGAATCTCTTTTTTTTCTTTCTTAAAAGCAAAATAATCAGATTATTACTTTACTTACTTAAAATGAAAATTTACATAACCAAAAGCTGGGCGACACAGTGGCTCAGTGGTTAGCACTGTCGCAAGAAGGTCGAGTCCCAGCTGGGTCAGTTGGCATTTCTATGTGGAGTTTGCATGTTCTCCTCATGTTGGCGTGGGTTTCCTCCAGGTGCTCCGGTTTCCCCCACAAGTCCAAACACATGTGGTACAGGTGAATTGGGTAAGCTAAAATGTCCATAGTGTATGTGTGTGAGTGAAAGTTTATGGGTGTTGCCCAGTGATAGTTTGCAGCTGGATGGGAATCTGCTGCGTAAAACATAGCTGGATAAGTCAGCGGTTCATTCTGCTGCGGCAACCCCAAGTTAATAAAGGGACTAAGCCGAAAAGAAAATGAGTCCCGGCTGGGTCAGTTGGCGTTTCTGTGTGGAGTTTGCATGTTCTCCCCGTGTTGGCCGTGTTGTGCTCTGGTTTCCTCCACAGTTCAAATACATGAGCTATAGTTAGGGCCAGACAGAATCTGCAGACATTTTTTTGCTATGTCTGCGCAGAATTTTGTAAAAAATCTGCAGATTAATGCTGAACAATTTTGGGATTATTGTAACTACAAACTTAATATAAAAATAAAAATAATAGCCTTTTTAAACTTGTATGTCTACAATGCAAATCCAATTAGATCCAATATTTGGTAAAAGGCAAGTCTCTCATATAATAGATCTACTAAAAGACTGAAAATATTACTGTACAAACTGTATTGTAAATACATCATGTGAACATTTTCATATTAGTTAATAATATTACTATACATTAATTAAAAAACTGAATAAATATACATTATACACGTTTACGCAAGTAATAAATAGACTGAATGATGGCTAAAAATCTGCAGATTTCTGCACACACAGATTCCATGTGGGCCTAGCTATTGGTGAATTCGATGAACTAAATTGGCCGCAGTGTATGTGTGTTTCCCAGTACTGGGTTGCAGCTGGAAGGGCATTCACTGTGTAAAAGATATACTGGATAAGTTGGCGGTTCATTCCCCTGTGGCAACCCCTGATGAATAAAGGGACTTAGCCGAAGGAAAATGAAATAACCAAAAGCTTCTCTAATCAACACATTTAACTTGTTTTACCGTATTAAATTGCATTGAAATATTTTTTTACTTATTTTACTTTGCTATTATTATATTATTATTACTATTAGTTACCATAACTTTATTAGTTACTTGGAATTTTAACTAATTAACAGTCAGCACATTTAACTAGTTTTTCCATTTGGAGTCACACAACAAATATGACTGAATTGTATTGAATTTTGGTTTACTTACTTACAATTTACATAACCATACACATTTGTCCAGATTAGTAATGTTAATTCAACCAAAAGCTCCTCCAATCAGCAGCACATTTAACTAGTTTCACCATTTGCAATCTCACAACAAACAACATAACCCAGTCATTTCATTGGAAGTGAGTATGGTGCAGGTCAGCACAGGTCTCTGAAACCCAGCCAGATGCGTCTGCGTCTCAATAGTTATCTAGCAGCGCAGTTATCTTTCCACGTGTGCTAGGAAAACAGCCAGACCAAACATTACTGCTGCTCTCTCACACACTTGGACTGGCATGCTCAGAGAAAAAAACACACACACACACACCACACACACACACTTAGAAGATCACTAGACAGCGTACTCACATCAGAAAAAATAGGATTTGGTCCAGGGAAGTTCCTCCACGCCGAGGGAGCAGAGAGAGAAGTGTGTACTTAGACAGAAACTGCAGGAGTTTGGAAGGGAAGAGTGTGTGTGTGTGGAGGGTGTGGAGGAGAGGGAGAGGGAACGCCAATCAGAGAGCAGAAGAGAGATGAGAAGGGGCAGGGCTTTGATGAAGGACAGCAGCTCTTTCACAGATTGGGGAGAGGAACTGCCAGCTCAACTGGGGGTGGGTCTTGCAGAGAGGCTCCGCCCACCATGAGATGAAGAGATGGAGGGAAAAAGCATGTGTTTGTTTTCACATTCAGTGGGGGTTTAAACGGCTGTGCAGAAATAATGGGGAAGTTCTACTCACTTTTTACTTGCTCTCAAGTGGTTTAGGACCATTATGTTTTTTTTATTCTGTTGAACGCTAAAGAAGATATTTTGAAAAATGTTGGAAACCTCCCAGCAAGCATTTTTTTGTTTTTAAAGGATGTCTAATAGATGTCTAATAGACGTCTACACATAGTCATCTTGACTAAAACAAGGCTAAATTTGAGCTGTCAGTGAAATTCTAATAGACATCTAAGAATTGGCCAAAACTGGACTAGTCATCAAATCGACAGAAATGAATGACTACACTATATATTATATATACACTATAATGACAAAAAGTATAGTGTAAACTGTCATATTGGGGTGAAATAAACACACCCTCCTTTTTTTTTAAATTTAAAACATAAAAACGGTGGACCAATTGGAGCTGTTTTCAGACCGACCGCAACTTTACGTAGGGTGCACCCACCAATATTGATTAACAGCTGCGCGCATTGACATGATTATATGCGTTACTACGGAGCATATCAACAACAGGATGAGCGCAAAGCAGCCGGGAATAAAAGGTGTGTTCAGTTCGCTAGGATCAATCATCATCAAACGTGATCAAGGTGAGTTTTACAAGTCTAAAATGTTTTAAAACAGAACATGTGTGTCATGACTTACAGCGATTCACTTCATTAGCACAGCCGAGAGTCAGAACAATTATAAAAGAAGACACTTCAATGCGGGTTGTGGACGTTAAATCAGGTTTATTTTGTACATTAATATAAGAGATATCCATACAGCAGTGGAGATTACCAGCATCATGTCACATATGCGTGCAAAATGAGTGCAAAGCTTAACGCGCTCTCTCTCTCTCTGTGTGTGTGTGTCTGCGCTATGTGTGTGTATGTGTGTGTGTGTCTGCGCTGTGTGTGTGTGCCCTCGCTGTGTGTGCGTGAACTTTGTAATGACATTGTGTGTGAGTCATTGTTGCAACTCCACAAAAACTGCATCAATACTGATTTTTCAGTTCTTACTGTAGTATTTCTCACACACGTAACGTGAGATCTGCTTCCTGAAGCAGCCGAGGGCGCGATTGAGGCATGTTGCTGACAGGCACGTGGGAACGTGGGCGGGGAGGACTAGCCTTAAAGAGCCAGTACAAAAAAAAAAAACAGCCTTTTCCCAGCTATAATACAGACACTTCAAACAGCTATAATAAATAATCTGATGGGTGTTTTGAGCTGAAACTTTACAGACACATTCAGGGACACAAAAGACTCATATTAAATATGAAAAAGGGGTAACCTATGTGCCCTTAAAACTGTTCCTGAGCGCTGCGTTTCAAGTACAAAGATGCATCTGCCTGAATGTGTCCTAAATACTTTATGAATTCATCAGTAATATCTTTAAAACATCTGAAAATATTATCTTTCACTTGTAATACTGAAAAATATTTATTATAATCACTGAAAATTACACAATTTTTAAATCACTCTCGCGATCCCTTGAAATTATTCTGTGACCCCCAGTTTGAGAACCACTGTTGTATATTACGCTACAAAAACCTTGTATAAGCTGCCAGTACATTTTCTGTTCTTTTACTTATTTCTCTATATATTATTTCTTATACATTATATTACTACAAACTACTAAAATGTCAATAAAAGTCACTTTACAGTTGAATTCTCGACAGAGCAGAGCACAGCAGATACCAACATCCCCATAATGCAATTTACAACCATGAAGAAACGGAATACACTTGTGAATCACAAAATACATAAACTGTTAATCAACATATTTTTTACAGTGTAGGAAAAACAAATACTATGGAAGTCAATGATTACAGCTTTGCAACATTCTTCAGAATATCTTCTTTTGTGTTCATCTGTCACTCAAACAGGTTTTAAATAGTGAAGGGAGGGTAAATGATGAGAGAATCTTCAGTTTTGGGTGAACTGTCCCTTTACGTGCGTACAATTGTGAATAATATTACATTTCAGATTCTGAATGAGATTATGTGAAGGGTTAGATGTTTATCTGCTGAATTGACTTTGATTGTTCTCAGATCATGTTGGAGAACACGATCATCAGGTTTTTTTCTCTCCTGTGGATTTCATGCTGGCTTTAATCCAAGCTGGCATAATGTTAAAATGGCAAAACGGCATTCACAGCCCATTTTGCTTCTATCAGGAATAAATTCATTAGTAAAATAAGTTATTAAAAAAGCAATAAATAAATAAATAATAAAAAATATATATAATTTATTATGGTTATTATTTATTTACCATGTGATATAATATATATATATATATATATATATATATATATATATATATATATATTATATATAATATTATATATATAAATGATATTTATTTATTTGCTAAATAATTTTTTATGGAATATTTGTTTAATGCATGTCTGTATACAGTAAAAACGGGTTTAATTAAATGTTTGATAAGAAGTTTTAAAGAATTATTTTTAATGAATTGATTCCATGTTTATTTATTTTTACTATTTATTACATTTATTATTTATATTATTCATTTATTATTTATTACATTCTTGTTTATTCCATGCCTACTCCTCAAATGAAAACCATGGCTTGTGTGAGCAGACATATTTATGATTTTAAAATATTAAAATACTTTTAAAAAGAAAGTTGTCATGAAAAAGTGAACAATTTTGATTGATTTATATAAAAGAGGTATTAATTGTGGGTGTCACGGTGGCACAGTGGGTAGCACGATCGCCTCACAGCAAGAAGATCGCTGGTTCGAGTCCTGGCTGGGCCAGTTGGCATTTCTGTGTGGAGTTTGCATGTTCTCCCCGTGCTGGCGTGGGTTTCCTCAAGTTCCTCAAGTTTCCCCCACAGCCCTAACACATGCAGTATAGGTGAATTGTGTGAACTAAGTTGGCTATAGTGAATGAGTGTGTGCCCGAGATCGCCTGAATGAGATGGTCTCGGCTCAATTGAAACTAACTCTGGAGTGGAGCATTGTTTGAGAAAGCAAACAATCCGAGCCCGGCTATATCACAGTGTAATGGATGTGTGTAGGCATATATTTGGCTATATGAAGAGACAATTATGAGTAGGGCGGGATGTCATTCCTCCTGGTAAATGTGCGTTTCATGTCAAATATGAAAGTGAAAGCATGTTAACTATTGACGAGAGCGGTTTATCCATTAGGAAAACTGACCGAACTGCAGTCTTGGGTTTATCTGTTATCTCTCTCTATAATGTAAAGGCTATAATGCATAATTCTAGCCAAGGGTTATGTATGAGAACGTTTTTCCTCTGATTTATATTTGGTGATGATGTCTGTGGTGTCACTATTCAAATTAAAGTGCAGCTTTCCGATTATATTGTCTTGCTGCTCATTGCCACAAATTAAAATAAGGACGCATGACAGCTGAGAGGGACTCTGCAAAATAAACCCTGAGGTGGAGTGTGAGGAGAGTTTTCTCGCACGTGACCTGTTTTAGCTTTTTGGTCCGTTTAGAAACTTTGCAGTGTGAAAGCAAATTGCACCAAGTACAAAGTGCAACATTGTAACAATTTTTCCCTGTTTTGGAACAGTTAATCGTGTAAACTAAGGGCGTACTCGCACTCTGTACAGTTGCCGTGAACCGTGCTGAAGCGCAATTGTCCCTCTCTTTTCTACCACGACGGCCTGCACTCACACTGCTTTTTGCCTTCTGAACCTGAGCACGCTTACGTCGTCAATGGTGCGACTGTTTAGTTTAACAGGAAGACAATCACTCCTGCTCAGCACAGTGGACATTGCTTTAGTTTTATCGTTTTAGTCGTTTGGGATGCAGTGACACGCAGTCAAATATTTTGCCGAACAGATCAGCCACTTTTGATGCTTATTATTTAAAATTATTATCATAAAAGTATTCGCAGGTTTGCTGAAGTTGCAGCTGAAGTGCAGCGAGGGGTTTCCAGCTTTAACAAACTACGACAGTTTGCGTTCATTGAAAATTAAGAATGATAAATCCATATGAAACAGTCCCTTAAAAGTGATGTCTCGTCTTCAGTTTCAGGCTCAGGCGTGCTTTGTACTTACACTACAAGCGTACTGTGCCAAAGCCCAACCAAACCATGCTCTGGCACACCTCTTCCAACTGGGCCAGGGCCGGCCAACTGAACCACGCCTGGTCCTGATTAAGAGCACTCACACTTGTCAAACAAACCGGGAAACATGCCTGGGCACGATTCGGATAGTATAGTGTGAGTACACTCTAAGTTAATTTTATTATGAGTTATATGTTACGCAGGCTGTTTCAAGTCAGTTTGATACAAGTTAAAATGACTCCTCAGGTCATTAAAAATTTAAGACAGCCAGTGCAGTATACGCAATATAAAAGCTGTTTAAATATGTATTATTTCAAGAGTTCACACTTAGCTGATGATCCATCAAAAGCTTGTTTGACATGCTGTCCCGGGAGAGAGCCCTGCAAGGGATCCTCGAGCCAAGGGCTTTCTCCCGTTCGCAGAGCGAGAGGGGAGATTGAGCTCGGTGGATCTCAGAACTCCCCGGCTGCAGTAGCTAAGGGAACACGTGAGGAAAAAAGGGGGCTAGACAAATGCTTGATTGTTATGCATGATGTATATCTTTGGATGGTGGGAGGAAACCGGAGAACCCGGGGAAAACCCACGCGGACACGGGGAGAATATACAAACTCCTCACAGAAACGCCTAACGACCTGGAAGGACCAGGGCTGGCAGTGTTCTTGCTGTGGGGCTAACAGTGCTAACCACTGGGCCGCCCGATCTATGGTAAAGGAGGAGAATGGGGAGGAAGGGTGGTTTCTTCCAAACGAAGATAAAGTGGACTGAAAACTGTGGTTATTTATAGTAGCTTATGGCTCATATGATTGGATAATAATGATTAGCTTATTACGAGACCGGCTGTGATAAATCATAAGCAAGTGATCCTCTCGAAATTAGTTTATAAATAAACTTCACTTAATGCATGTCTATTGCATGTCTGTGAATAGTAAATAAGTATTTATATAGTAAATAAGTAAATAAGTAATTATTATTAAAAGTTTTAAAGAATGTTCTTCATTTAAAATATTCATTTATTGCATGTTTATTTTTCATTTATTACATTTTTGTTTATTACATGCTTATTGCTTGAGTGAAAAAAGCTAATGTATTTGTCATTTAAATATATTTTAAAAATGCTTTAAAATAAACATTTTCATTACAAAGTGAAAAATCTTTGAAATACTGATCTATACTGTACCAGAGATGCCCAAACTAGGGCCCGCAGGCCAAAGTTGGCTCATGGTAACCTTTGATTTGGCCCGTCATCCCACCTGAGAACTCAAATTTAATGTAATCTTTTATTTGTTTGTTTTATTGTTAAGCTATAGAAGCTAACTGAAATTAAAGCTTTGACTGGTGTCATTTAATCAGATTTCAATTAATTAAAATGTACATACTGTCACCCGACAGGTAGAGGAAATCAAGGCTAAGGCAGCTTCTGCTTGACTAGTGTATTCAGCATGGAACTCCACTACTGTATGATATAATTGTGATTATGTTTTTAATCACAACAAGATATACTTAAAGTTATACCGCATTAGTTAATATAATTGATTCAAAGTAATGTTTTTATTATTAGTTTTTATTATGAAATAAATCAGGAAATTAACCATGGCAACTTTAATATAAAATAGTTGAGTATATTTATCTTTGGCCCATGGCTATCAATGATATTTGGTTTTTGGCTGTTGGGTTTGAGCACCCCTGATTTATATAAAAGTTGTAATAATTGTATTAATGCATATCGATTTCTGTAGTGAAATAAAGTGTAAAGGCTGATTTATACTTCTGTGTCAAGCACACGTGTATGCTCCGGCGCAGCCTGCGCGTGGTTGCATAGCCCTCGCCATGGCCGACGCTGATGCTCAACTCTCAAATAATGTAACTACACGTCGCAACGACGCATAGCACAAGCTCTGTGATTGGTCCGCTTGGAAGCTGATGAGTGTGGGCGAACATAGAGCCGCACGAGCCAGATGGAGCGAGTGTTTACAAGTGTGGAGTCCCGTAATAAGCTCCAGATGGAAAGATTTGTGTTTACCTCATGATTAAAGTTGTTGCATGTCTTCCGGTTCCCAGCTAGCATTTCGAAAGTGTTATTGCAGAGCAACACAAACAGCATGCAGAAGTATAATGCACGACAACATGTAAGGCATGCGCCGTGGGTCACACTGATGAAGCCTGGTTTATACTTCTGTGTTGAGTCAGTGTGACCCACGCGCATGCCTTGCATGTGGCCGTGTATTTATAGTTCTGCATGGTGTTTGTGTTGCTCTGCAATAACATTTCTGAAACACTTGCTGGCAGTAGGTTTTTATGTTCCTCTGTGTCGAGTTTCTTTGCTGGTGTTTTGTTTTTTGTGAACGCTACCTTAATGTTCAAGTGGCTCAAACTCGCTCATTTTGAGGCGGGAACACAAAACAAAACTTTCCATCTAGACCTCCTTCACGGGACTCCACACTTGTAAGCACTCGCTCCAATGGCCCTCGCGTGGCTCTCGGTCCCACCCACACTCATCACTACCAATCCGACCAATCACAGAGCTTGCACTATGCGTTGTTGCGTCGTGTATTTAAACTTTTGAGAGATGCACGTCAGCGTCAACGACGGCCACGGCGAGGGCTATGCGTCCACGCGCAGGCTGTGCCGAAGATACGCCTGTGCTTGACACAGAAGTATGAATCAGCCTTGACTAGACGCTGTAGTATAAACCAGGCTTAACGCTTTACAATACGGTACATGCAGTTAATGTTAGTGAATGTATTTACTAACATAAACAAACAATGAGCAATGCTTGTACCGCATTTATAATGTCATTAATAACAATTTAACATTTGCTAATGCACTCTGGGTTAACATTAACAACAGTATTTTCATTAACAAACAACAAAGATTAATAAATACCAGAGGTGGGTAAGTCACACATGTGCAAGTCACAAGCAAGTCTCGAGTCATAACCTTTAAGTCTCAAGCAAGTCAATTCAATTTTTTTCGGACTCAAGTCAAGTCGAGTCACTGCTTATCTCAAGTCAAATCAAGTCAAGTCGTAGCTTGGTCTAGCAAGTCACTTTCAAGTGAATAAATTTTTGATTTTTGAACTTTTGCAATTTCTTCTGCAATTTATATTTATATGTATAACTTTCGGTTTTGTATGTAAGGCATAAATATAACAAACAGTTATATATTTAACAGAAACAAGTTGTGTCAAGTCATTT
Organism: Danio aesculapii; assembly: GCF_903798145.1. Taxonomy (NCBI): domain Eukaryota; kingdom Metazoa; phylum Chordata; class Actinopteri; order Cypriniformes; family Danionidae; genus Danio; species Danio aesculapii. Next base: position 11,321,465 of record NC_079450.1, on the reverse strand, counting down.
AACTCAAGTCCAAGTCAAGTCCCAAGTCATGACAGTCAAGTCCAAGTAAAGCCGAGTCTTTTTTGGATATTTGTCAAGCAAGTCCTAAATTTTGCAACTTAAGTCTGACTCGAGTTAAGTCATGTGACTCGAGTCCCCCATCTCTGATAAATACTGTATATATACATAATAAATGTATTGATCATTGCTTGTTCGTGTAAGTGCAGTAACTAACATTAACCCGTATTGTAATGTGCTACTGAAAAAGTTAATACATTTATTGTCTAATACATGGCTATTGTGTAATACACTGGCAACTGTGTGCTACACATAATAAGCTTATTTGAATTGATAAGTTTTGAGGTTTTTATTTGATCCATGATGTTTCATTACGTTAGCTTTTCTTCACTATTATTTTGTTTATGTTATTTAATGACGGCAGAGGATCTGAATGAGAGGTTATGTGAGATTGTGTGGTTTTGTTTTTGGCAGTGAGAGTGACTGGAGTGAAATCTGTCCGCTCATCAGATCTGAACAGCATTTCTGTCCCGCCGTCTCACCCTTTTCCAGGAAGTCAACAGCATTTCATCATCACATTTGTGGTGAAAAGGGAAGCAAACAGAGGAACCGTCTGGTCAGTATACACACTGAGTGCACCAAAAGACTTGATAGGTTAAAGTGTTAACAAGGTACATTTTAATCAATTACATTTGCGCTCAGGTAATAGAATTTCCCCCCACTGATTAGTGAGGAAATATTGGTGCTTTATAGAGCAGGTCATATGGGTTTTCCAAAAATATCTTATTTGCAATTTGAAGCTGTCCTTAAACATTCATTCATTCATTCATTCATTTTCCTTCCGCATAGTCCTTTATTCATCAGAGGCCACCACATCGGAGTGAACCACCAACTATTCCAGCATATGTTTTACGCAGCTGATGCCCTTCCATCTGCAAACCAGTACTGGGAAACACCCAATCAACAACAATGTTTGTAACAACGGAACTTGCGACCTTAGCTAACTAACGAGGATTTTCGGTATATAACGCACCCCTGGTCAGGTCCCGCAGGAATGCAGACTAGGGCTGCTTGATTATGGAACAAATTATAATCAATTATTTTGGTGATAATTGTAATCACGATTATTCAAAACGATTACTGTTGAAGTTTAAATTATTTGCCCTCCTGTGAATTTTTTTAAAATAAATATTCCCAAATGATGTTTAACAGATTCAGGAATTTTCCGCAGTATTTCCTATAATATTTTTTTCTTCTGGAGAAAGACTTGTTTGTTTTATTTCGGCTAGAATAAAAGCAGGTTTAAATATTTTGAAACCTATTTTAAGGTCAATATTATTAGCCCCCTTAAGCAATATTTATTTTTGATTGTCTGTAGAAGTAACTGCCGTTATACAATGAATTGCCTATTTACCCTAATTAAGCCTTTGAATCGCACTTTAATCTGAATGCTTGTATTTTGAAAAAGATCTAGTAAAATATTAAGTGCTGTCATCATAGAAAAGATCAAATAAATCAGTTATTAGAAATTAGTTATTAAATCTATTATGTTTGGAAATGTGTTGAAAAAAAAACTTCTTCCCATTAAACAGAAATTGGGGGAAACGGGGGGCTCATAATTCAGGAGGGCTAACAATTCTGACTTCAACCGTATATATACATTTATTTTACTCCCTGTAAATAAGGAAAGAAAAATAAATACAATAGAATAAAAAAATGAAACAAACTGTGCTTTAAGCATCTTTACTGTAAGAACAAACTTTAATTATAGCTACAAAAGTCCTTCAGTCAAGAGCAGTGAGGGATTTTCTCCTTTTGTTGTTTGATTAATGATAAAAACAGTCGGCAGCAGGAATATTGCGCGCTGTCACTTTAAGAGCAGTGCCGTTCTGATTTATGGTTTCTCTTTCACATGTTTTTTGATTCTCATCTCGTTTGTTTATTACACAAATGAGGGTTAATATGAATAATCACTAAACATCGCCTTTTGACACCTATTTAACCATTAAAGCGCTCGCATTAAGATGACTTTAGATGTGTGTGCTCTGGTCGTCTCTGGGGCTGAGCGCATACACACACCACATCTCTTTCACACTTTTAAAAACATGAATGATTCGATTGTACATCAATGATGCGCATCCGATGCTGCAAAAGTTACACTACAGCACATGCTTTCATTTTTCATGTGGCTGAGCTTGCAGAGCAACATATGTGAACAACTAAAGAGGGTGGTATATGATGCAGTAATCATTTTATCTCGATTAATGTTGTTTCATTATCGTTAGAAGCCAAAATCAAAATCCAAACCGAATTTTCGATTAATTGCACAGCCCTAACGCTGACCTCAGCTGGAAGCTCATGATGGACTGATTATTAGGACTATAAAGACACCTCATTCACACAGACTCTTTGCTGAGTCTTGTTTTTTCCCTGTGAAGCATTACAAAGCATTTTCCCCCGTTTGTCCTGCCATGTTTTGACCCTGGTCTTGTTTACCGTTATTGTTGTTTTACCTCCTGTCCTGTTTTGATTCTGCCTCTAATAAATGTTTGCTAACATTTGTCTTTGAAAAAAAAGTTTTTTATTTTCAACTGAACTATGTTTGTTTTTTTCTGATAATTATTTCTTAGTACCAATTTCCAGAAGAGTTTTTTTGTTCACTCAACTTCAGACATTTTAGGTCAGTACATCTGATGTTTTCAAAAGTTAAGTACACAAGGAAAAACTAATGGAAATAAGGATTATGAGTTTTTTGTTCACTCGACCTAAGGCATTCCAGTTCTGCAGAAAATATTCAGTAATTTAAAATGTTTTGTTACAGAGCAGTTCACCTCTCCGGAAAACTAATATTCTTATGTTAACCCAACTAAATGTTTTTGTATTACTGACACAAATGTTAGGTCAGTGCAGTTGATGTTTTCAAAAGCTGAGTGAACAAGAAAGAACAAGTCTCCTGTGTGTCTCCAAATAGTCAGCATTTCAACACATTTTCAGCATTTTTTCTACCCTGAACAAAGTCTGCTAAAGGCTCTAAAGGGGCTCATCATGGAGAGACTGTCCGACCCTCAGCAGCAATAGCAGTTGGTTAGCAATTATGTTCAATGAGCTGATGATTTGGACGAGGGTATCAGGTGATTCTGTGCCCACAATCGAAAAGAATTGCTTTGCTGCTTGTTCAAACTTCTTGTTTAAAATGAGCTGAAACAACACAATTCTTGGGATTTTTTTGGGACAACTTAATTGTTTTATGTTCAATCCACTTAAATTTGTAAAAACTAATAAATTAACAGGTGGCATGGTGGCTCAGTGGTTAATACTGGTGTCTCACAGTAAGAAGGTCACTGGTTTGAGTCCCGACTAGACCCAACCCATTCTAAAAACGTACCTCCACGGATGTTCTCTGGAGACCGAAATACATCTCGGCGACACGTTTTTCTGCAGTTTTTGTTTTCGCCAATTCGCCAGAGGTCGCTGTGTATGCTTTTTGAGATCTCAAATTTCTCTCGCGCCTGCTGTTCTCGCAAAACCCACCAGAGGCCGCTGTCGACTCACTTTGGACAGACTTGCTGACTGACTGAGCGAACGATCGGCTGACCCATCCTCCCCCTTCCCTAAACCCAACCAATTTTATCGATTGACCGCCCACCCGCTTTCCTAAACCCAACCAACACGTTTCAAAAGCAATCCAAAAAATAAAAGCCCTCGTCTGACTTTTTTTTTTACCACATCCTCACCCTGCTAATCACTTGTTTGTTTTATATTTTGGATTCTGTCTTACCTGCTTTCTGGAACCGCTCTTAACCGGACTCGAACCCCCGTCTCCGTGGTCAACTCCTCTCTGCATCTCAAATCCGCCGACAGACGTGGCGTGCTAACGGGACAAACTGGTTGCAGCTGGCATGCCGTCCATACGGAGGTAAGCGGTCAGCTGGAAAGCACGAAAAGGAACGGCGTCACACCGCCCCGTAGCATTCGTTTAAAGAAATGAAATGCAGCCATACATACCTCCGCCTACATAATTCGCTATCTCCAGAAACGTCCGCAGGGCTATGTTTTCACATTGAGCCTGTGTTGACTAGACCAGTTAGCATTTCTGTGTGGAGTTTGCATGTTCTCCCCGTGTTGGCATAGGTTTCCTTCGGGTGCTCAGGTTTCCCCCACAGTCCAAAGACATTCACTATAGGTGAATTGGAAGAACTAAATTGGCCGTAGTGTATGAGTGTGTGTGTAAATGAGTGTGTGTGTGGGTGTTTTCCAGTACTGGGTTGCAACTGGAAGGGCATCCGCTCTGTAAAATATATGCTGGAATAGTTGTCGGTTTTTTCCGCTATGGCGATCCCTGATAAATAAGGGACTAAGCTGAAGGAAAATGAATGAATGAGCTACATTCTTACACATATACACATTTTGGCCCTAAAGCCGATTGAACCGCAATAAATGCTTGCAGCTATATTTACTGAATTTATATTTCTTTTTTTTTTTTTATCTGACATAAATGCACATTGTGCATTAAAAAATATCCTCTGAAAAGATGCAATTCCAGGATGGTGCATACAGCCTCTTAATAATAAAGCTCTTGCCTGAAGGGGTGACCGCGGGGTTAAAAAGTCAATCTGATCTAGGGTTATAGGGGCATTTGGGGAGAAACAAAAGAAGGATGTGTGACTTACGAGCCTATAGAAACACTGCTGAGAAACATCTGCTTGAGTCTGCTTGCTTTTCCACGTTTATTTATGCTTTTGAATTGCATTATGGGAACTTTTAACCTTGATAATTTAAAAAAAGTGACTTTTATGAACATTTTTAATAGTTTAAAGGGATATATTGTCTGGCTTGGTGTTTTATGTTATGGTACAAAAACCTGTAATGAACTGCCAGTACATTTTCTGTTCTTTTAGACTTCTAACGACTCTATTTATTATTCTCATACTATTTCTAACTACTAAAATGTTAATAAAAGTCACTTAAGTTAAACTGTAGAGTTGAATTCTTAACATCAAAAGTCAACAGAGCAGAGATCAACATCTTATAATGCAATTCACAACTGTAAATAAACAGAAAACACTTGTGAATCACAAAATACAGAAACTGTTCATTAACAGATATGTTTTACAGTGTATATTTAGGACACACTTAAATTCAGGGACCAATTCACACTATGGAAAATACTTTTGCTCAAATAAACATCTAATTGCTGCTTATTTATAAGTCCGGTTAAGTTCTAAGTTTAGGTCTCTAAAAGATCTGAAATTTGGTCATGAAGAATAAAAGATTAATCAGTAATTATGAGCCAATACTCCACCAATATTCTCCTAATAAGCAACTAATAGTCATAATTTGTTTAAATATTTTTCTCCTGCATGTGAATCAGTAAACTGGAGTTAAAGTGAGGAAAAGAAAACTAGGTAATAAAATAAAACTGTGTTTATAATAACTACACAATCATGAATCATTTATTAAGCATTAGCATATAGTGAATTCATTCTGTTAAGCATTAACTCTACATTAATAAACATCATAAGCAGTTTATAACTGCAGCTACAAATGCTGTAATCTTGACTTATAATGTGCTTAATGATTGTATTTTCATAATTTGTGAGTGATTTATTTTTCATGACTAAATTAAGAATCGCATTATTTACAATCCAGTGGTATTCAAGAGTAATCGATGGTTTTTAAGGCAATTCAGAATGCATAAGTAAATGATTAATAAACTATTAAAATCATGTTTATAATTCTTATTATTCAGGCAGATAGTAATGGTTACTATGTATGTTATAAATGCTTTATTAAATCAACTTCATGCAGTTTTGTGCATGAAGTATTAATAATTTAACAATATATTATGATGTAACATTTTAATGTTATTTAGTGATGTTTAAACTGCAGTGATTTTATTTTAGATAAGGTTTCAAAGATTTATTTTTCATTTGATACGAGTTCATTTGTCTATCTTCAAATGAATAAAAATGAATAAAGTCGTATACTTTCTTTTTTTCTGTTTACAATATAACTGAGCCTTTACTTGTCATTTATAGTGATTTATAAAGCATAAACAGTCCTCACTTTAGATTAGGTCACAAAACTGGATGAGGTTGCGTTAATAAAGCATTTATTAACTTACAATCAGTTCACCTGAATAATAAGATATATAAATGTTGATTTGAATAGTTATTATTCATTTACTAACTCATTCTGAATGATCTTTAAAAATCACCAACTATTCTTAAATAACTGGTTTGTAAATGATGCAATACTTAATTTAGTAATAAAAAATTATTCATTCATTCATTCATTTTCTTTTCGGCTAAGGCCCTTTATTAATCTGGGGCGCCACAGCAGAATGAACCGTCAACAGCATGTGTTTTATGCAGCGGATGCCCTTCCAGTTGCAACTCATCACTGGGAAATATTCATACACACTCATTTACACATATACATTATGGACAATTTAGCTTACACAATTCACCTATAGCGCATGTCTTTGGACTGTGGGGGAAACCGGAGCACCGTGAGGAAACCCACACCAAACAGGGAGAAGATGCAAAATCCACACAGAAATGCCAACTGACCCAGCCGAGGCTCAAACCAGCCACCTTCTTGCTGTGAGGCAATGGAGCTTCCCACTGTACCACCGTGATTCCATAACTTATATAATTGTAATTTATTTATATTATATAATTAATTTAATTATTTATTGTTTCATTTTAATAAATCAACAATTTTACAACTAAAATTATACAATTATAAATATAAAAATACTTATTTGTATACAATTTTAAATATTAGAATATGTTATAAATTGATTAATTCATTATTTTCTTGATTATGTACCCATTTATCAGATGAAGAACCTTATTTGGTTACTTCATTGACATTGATTACAATATTCATTCATTCAGAATTTCATAAGTCTTGCAATAACCCTCAAGTATTTAAATAAGTGGGCTATAAAGTGTTAAAGGGCCCTATTTTTATATAAACTGTAAAATCTTGATAAACTACTGTATATGTAAATAGCACCAAAGTTTTAATCATACCTGCCAACACTCTTGTTTTTCCCAGAAGTCTCCCGTATTTCAGACCCTCTCCCCCACCCTCCCTTTTTTATTTCCCCTGGAAAACTCCCGTAGTTTCACCTTGCCGCCGGTCCTCAGCTTTTTGGTAACAGTCTGTAACACCAACTTTGGTATAGTATCCGATCGCAGCGGCCGCCCGAAACCTTGCCCATAGTACAGTTATTAACACCACAGTACAGTTAATAACCCCGTTCTCAACTGTGTTTTCACTGTAAAACCCAACAGTCAACTTTATCAAACACTGTAAAAAAATGCAGGGTTCCACACAATTCATTCATGTTGTCCCAACACAAATTGATTAAATTAACTTAACACTTTTAACAAATTTAAGTGGATTGAATATAAAAAGTTGGCCCAATGAAATCTCAAGAATTGTGTTGTTTCAGCTCATTTTAATTAAGTAGTTTGAACAAGTTTAAAAATATTTTTGAGTGAATGAAATGAGTGTAGTTAACTCAAAATTTACTGAAAGTTAATTCTACTCATCTGAAAAGAGTTCTGAACTCAGTGTTGAAGGTAATAAGTTAATTAAATACCTCATTACTTCAGCTCAAATGAATTGAGTTCACAGTAGCAACCGGTTTCCTCAAACGGTTTGAGTTGCCTCAACTTATGTTTTACTGTGCTCAAATTGCTTCATTTACTCAAACAGATCAAGTTCACAGTACTCATTGGTATAAGTTTGTGAACTTAAGATGGTTGTTGCAATCGGTTTCCTCAAATGGTTTGAGTTACCTTAACTTTAGTGGTTTTACAGTGTTCAGACAACACACACACCGGAGACAAATGTTGGTGGGTATGGTTTAAATTTGTGACCTCAAACTGTGGGTGACAGTACATGGGATAAATCTATAAAGAAAAGCGACAAATTTGTCTCTCTGTGTAAAAACACTGCGTGCTAAAAGCTGCAGCAGAACGTCTTACACTCAAAAAAGGATGTTTGCGGTTTGTTCAAACTACTTACTTAAAATAAGCTGAAGCAACAATTCTTGAGGTTTTTTTTGCGACAACCTAATTGTTTTATATTCAATCCACCTAACCCTTGTGTGCTTTTGGGGATGTTTTCATCCACTCTGGGGTGATTTTGAAACACAACTTTCTTCTCTGTGTTTGACACAATATATATATTTTAGGAAAACGCTTTGGAATTTTTCAAAAACTCGGCAATACACTTTTGGTGATTTGTCTATACTTTCATTATGTCCGTGGCTGTTTTTGCTTCTTTGACTTCCATTATAATCACATTTTTTGATTGCAAAGCCAGGACATCCCTGTTGGGAAAAGGTCAAATTTTTCATTTTTACTATTGATCATCAGTTACAGTCAATGTCAATTTTATTTATATAGCACTAATCACAACCAAAGATTGACCAATGTGCTGCACAATACAAATCACAAAGAGAAAGATATAAATTATAGCTAAAACAAACAATTCTCACTGATAAAATGCCAAATCAAAAAGGTAAGTTTTCAACCTAGATTTAAAAATAGAGATGAAATAGACGTAATATAAAGGGGCAGAGCATTCCACAAGGTAGGACCAGCTACTGCGAAAGCACGGTCACCCCTGCATTTCAGCCTCGACTTTGGGATGCATTACAGTCTCTGGTTAAATGACCGAAGAGACCGACCAGGCTGTTGTTCAGTCAACAGGTCTGACAGGTAAGAAGGAGCCAAGCCATTTAGGGATTTAAAAACCAAGAGGAGAATTTTAAAAGTGACTCGATAGTGCACAGGCAACCAGTGCAAAGACTGGTGTGATGTGGTCATATTTCTTGGTACCGGTTAAAAGCCTTGCAGCAGCATTTTGAACTAACTGTAGGCGGGATAGAGTTGTCTGACTGATCCCAACATATAGTGAATTACAGTAGTCCAATCTAGAAGTAATAAAAGCATGATTTTTTTTTCACATTTTTTTCTAGATAGAATAGGGTTGACTATTTTTAAGAGTCGAAGCTGAAAAAAGCAGGATTTGACCACTGCGTCAATCTGTTTATCAAAGATTACAGTCCAACAAAAGCTTGGTTTCTGATTTTTATATGGAGTATTGTCTATGTGCGTGTGACCTTTACACACACACATTGATATGTTTGAGAAAATAAAATATAAGCAGCTCAGCTCTCAGAACATAGTAAACATAGTAAAGTGTATTTGCACACACACTATAACTGCTGTTTTACTCCACCCTTTCAGAAATAAAGGTACTCGAGCTGTCACTGGGGTGGTACCTTTTCAAAAAGGTATACATTTGTGCTTAAAGGGTGCATATTGGTACCTCAAAAGTATATATTAGTACCTACAAATTTTAAGAGGAGCCCTTTTGTACAATACTGTTGTACCCTTGAGGTATTAATATGGACCTTTTAGGTACAAATTTGTATATTTTGAAAAGGTACCATCCCAGTGATAGCTCTTGTCCCTTTATTTCTGAGAGTGCAACTCCAAATAATAAAGGGTTAATGCTGCCAACTGATGATCAACAGGAGAAATTACATATTTGACCTCTTTCCAACAGGGAAAACCCCCAACAATCAAGAAATGCATGATTATATGGTGTCATGGCTTTGCAATCAAAACATGTTGTTATAATGGAAGTCAATGGGGCAAAAACAGCCACCAACATAACAAAAGAGCTGTCGATTTGAACAATCCACAAGGGTTAAATTTGTAACAAGTTAACTTAATTCCTTCATGTTGTCCGAACACAAATCGGTTGTATGGAACCGAGCATTTTTTACAGTGTATACTTCAGGGTTACTGGAGGATTTCTCGCTCTCCCAGTCAACATTACATCACTTCAGCTCCCTGTCCATCTCTTCAAGAAGCCCTTTAGTGCCATGTGCAGAGTCAGGGCGGGTGTCTCCTGTGGGACTGGCCTGTATTTGGGGCAGGAGATGCGATCCGCTCAGCTCTCCTCCCTCCAGAGAGCACAGACAGTGGGAACGCGGGGAGCTGTACACCGGCTTTGTGCTGTAGGGCTTTTGTGCGGCGGGTTTCCCAGGATCAGACTTCAAACCTCAGGACAACGAGGCCTAAGTACATCAGTCTCAATTGACGGAGCACAAAAACACTGGTCCTGGAGCGGCGCTGGGGCTGCGGCGCGGTGGTGGTGAATGAATGCGGCTGATCTTAGGTCAGAGGAGCACGTACAGTCTATGAGCTCTCTGTAATCGGTCTGCTCGGTTTAATGTCTGCCAGATATGTACCGATTGTGTGCAGGTGTACAGATTTAGACACACCCCATTATGATGATTTAGACTATTATTAGGCATTAATAATAATGACTATTCAAGTAACGAAAATAAAAACTATGAAAGAACTTGATGGAATTATGTTGTGAACATAAAACATAAAATAATCCATAATGTTCGGGTTTCATCTAGATTCCAGTTACATAACTAATATATTAGCTGCTAATATTGTTAGCCTATTACATTTTTATGGGATGCCTTTTAAATGAGGCTGCCTTGAACAAATTATCACTTATCATTATTAACAATATATATATGCTGTATATACACTTCCTGACAAAAGTCTTGTCGTCGATCCCAGTTGTTAGAGCAACAAATAATAACTTGACTTCTAGTTGATCATTTGGAAAAGTGGCAGAAGGTCGATTTGTTCATCTGTTGAACTGCATCCCAACCATTACAAATACTGCAGAAGACCTATTGGAACCCACATAGACCCAAGATTCTCACAGAAATCAGTCAAGTTTGTGAAGAAAAAGTCATGGTTTGGGGTTACATTTAGTATGGGGTGTGCGAGAGATCTGCAGAGTGGATGGCAACATCAACAGCCTGAGGTCTCAAGACATTTGTGCTGCCCATTACATTACAAACCACAGGAGAGGGCAAATTCTTCAGCAGGATAGCGCTCCTTCTCATACCTCAGCCTCCACATCAAAGTTCCTGAAAGCAAAGAAGGTCAAGGGGCTCCAGGATTGGCCAGCCCAGTCACCAGACATGAACATTATTGAGCATGTCTGGGGTAAGATGAAGGAGGAGGCATTGAAGATGAATCCAAAGAATCTTGATGAACTCCTTTCATATAAGCCACTTCTGATATCAAATGATCAACTAGACATCAAGTTAGTATGTGTTGTTCCTAAAACTTAGGTGACAAGACTTTTGTCAGGTAGTGTGTGTATATTGGCACTATTTATGTGAACTAATAATATTAAAAAAGGAAAGCTCTTACAATTGAACAAACACATACAATTAATAATAAATAAACTGTAACTTCAATAAAAATGCAACAACGTATTAAAAAGTAGCCTACACCACACTGCAAAAATGCTTTTTTGTCTTATTTCTAATCCAAATATCTAAAGATTCTTAAATCAAGAAGCATTTTCTAGACAAGCAAAACATATTATCTTAATTTAAGAAATATGTCAAAATGAAGTATTTCCTTAAACAAGCAAAATAATCTGCCAATAGGGTAAACAAAATAATTTTATGTCATATAAGGAAAAACAAGATTAAATGCTTTCCCCATTGGCAGATTATTTTGCTTGTTTTAAGGGAAAACTCACATAATTATGATGTATTATTTCTTAAAACAAGACAATATGTTTTGCTCGTCTAAAAATGTTTCTTGATTTATGAATTTTTAGATGTTTGAGCAAGAAACAAGACAAAAATTCAAAGTAAGAAAAGCATTATTGCAATGTAAATGTACAAATAATACCAAAATGATACTGTGCTGAATTATATCAATATTCACATGCACTTGATTTATTTAGATTTAGAACAGCCGAACAGCCGATTTAGAACAGGAACAGCCGATTTAGAACAGCCGAACATGTTCACTGTTAGCAAATTTTGTAATAACACATTATTTAACTATGATATGCACTGTATTTTACTGTAGGATAGTCATGCAGTATGTTAATGTATTTTAAAGTTGCACTGTGAAAAATACTGTATATTTAACATTAAAGATATACATAAAACACTGCAAATACATATAGCGCAAGATAAATGGTGAGGTAAATGTAAATACAGTACTTTTGCTGTAACTTATGTACAGTACGTTACTTGCGACCTGCTGCCAGTAAGTTACTGTAGATTGTACCGGAAATTGTTAACAGTGTTTCATTTTAAGGTCTAAAATAGTTTCTAGAATAGTATTTGCATCTGCATGTGGCTGGTCTGTGGTGGTCATTGCACATTCAGTTGTAATAATGAACTGCTGTGAGTTTGTGATCAGTCAAAATGAAGCTGAAAGCAGACCCAGGATCAGTTTGCTCAAGCTTTTGTGCTCTGCGTGTTTTAGGTTTCTCTCTGGAACAAGAGCGCAATAGCGGCTTCCTTCATTTTTAATTGACGCACTTTGACATATTTGATGTAATAAGCCAAGATTAACAATAGCAGTTGATAATGGGCAGAATATAAAGGCCGCTGCTGTAACAATAGCACTTCATGGTTCTTCTCAGGCGTCTGATTTCTTTATCATTCATCAGCGTTCGGCGAGAGGAGGCCTGAAATCCAGCCGTGGGAAGAACAGCTACTACGCAGACGAATGGCTTACAGAGACACTATAGAGCTGCAGCATGAAACAAATTACTTTTAAAATGAAAACAGACATGCATGACAGATCTGATGAACTGTTGCGCTTTTAAAATGAAAATGTTAAACGGCGACATCTAGTGGACAGATTGCGCATGTGCGACCAGACGAGCGAAGCGGGTATTTATTTCAAACATCGCCATCTAGTGGACAAATTAGGAAAGAACATTATCTAAAAGCGTTATTTTTTATTTATTTATTGATTTATTTAAGTGTTTATTTGTTTTTTGTAAAGGCTTAAAACAGTTTTGCATATTTTTAAATGGCTTTTTAAAAGTATTACTTTAAATAGAAAGGAAAAGGAAAAATCTGACAAATAACCATCATTCATTCATTTTCTTTTTCGGCTTAGTCTCTTTATTAATCCGGTGTCACCACAGCGGAATAACCGCCAACTTATTCAGCACATGTTTTAGACATCCATACACACTCACTCACACTCATATCCTATAGACAATTTAGCCTTCCCAATTCACATGTACCGCATGTCTTTGGGGGAAACCGGAGTACCCGGAGGAAACCCATGTGAATGCAGGGAGAACATGCAAACTCCACACAGAAACAGCAACTGACCCAGCCGAGGCTCGAACCAGCGACCTTTTTGCTGTGAGGTGACAACACTACCTACTGCACCACTGCGTCGCACAAATAACCATCATGCATTTTTAAATTCTTCAATAGCGATTAAAACTCCACAATATTCAAATATCCATAATGCATTAAAATAAGCCTTCAGGACAATCTGAACTGAAAAAAAGTGATCTGAAATTAAGGAATTGTTGTGTAAATATTCATTTATTCATTCATTTTCATCCGCTTTTCTGGGGCCGAGTCGCGGGGGCAGCAGTCTCAGGAGAGAACCCCAGACTTCCCTCACCCCAGACACTTCCACCAGCTCCTCCGGGGGAATCCCGAGGCCTTCCCAGGCCTCCTCCCGGTGGGAAATGCATGCCTGGAACACCTCTAGGCGTCCAGGTCTGTCTTAATAAGCCGAAGAAAAATGAATGAATGACTTGCAACAATTCTTGAGTTTTTTGCGACAACTTAATTGTTTTATATTCAAGCCACCAAACCCTTGTGCGCTTTTGGGGATGTTTTCATCCACTCTGGGGTGATTTTGAGGCTTAATTTGGGTTTCAAATGAGGCTCATATGTTTAACACAAATGACACATATTGATTCGGTAAATTCTTTGGAATTTTTTTAAAAACTCAACAATACACTGGACAAATTTACTACCCTTTCATTATGTTGTTAATTATATATATATATTTTTTTTTTTTTTACTCTTTTTAAAAAAAGATGATTTAAAATAGCTAAATCTAATAACGAAAAACCATATTGCATTTTTTAAAATTCTTCTACTGAGATTATACACTGATTATTGAGATTCTATATTGATATATATTTTTTTCTTTTTTAAATATTTCCCAAATTATGTTAAACAAAGCAAGGAAATTTTCACAGTATATCTGATAAAATGTTTTCTTCTGGGGAAAGTCTTATTTGTCTCATTTCGGCTAGAATAAAAGCAGTTTTAAATTTTTAAACCCAATTTTAAGGACAAAATTATTGCCCCTTTTAGTCCCTGCCTGGTTAACCTAATTACCCTAGTTAAGCCTTTAAATGTCACTTTAAGCTGTATAGAAGTGTCTTGAAAAATATCTAATCAAATTTTATTTACTGTCATCATATATATTCAAACCATTATTTTTAGTGGGAAGAGGATTCTCAGATATAAGCGAGTTACCATTTAGTAAGTGATTTCTGTTTACGACTTTCATCTTAATTCCCCAAAAATGATGATAATGCAATTAATGATAACTGTAAAACACATAAATAAATGAAAAAAACACTATGCTGCTGATTTTACCATAATAGCACAGTGGCTCAGTGGTTAGCACTGTTGCCTTACAGCAAGATGGTTGCTGGTTGAAGTCCCAGCTGGGCCAGTTTGCATTTCTGTGTATAGTTTGCATGTTTTGCCCATGTTGGCGTGGGTTTTTTCTGTGGGTGCACCGTTTTCCCCCAGTCCAACACATGTGCGATAGGTGAATTAAATAAACTAAATTGGCTGTAGTGTGTGTGTGTATGTGTGTGTGTGTGTGTGTGTGTGTGTGTGTGTGTGGTGTGTGAGTGAATGAGTTTGTATGGATGTTTCCCAACACTGGGTTACGGCTGGAAGGGCATCTGCTGCGTAAAGCATATGCCGGAGTAGTTGACGGCAACCCTGATAAAGGGACTAATGTTGTGTTCGCAAGTCTGTGTGTGTTTCTCTGTTCCTCCGTGTCCTCTCTCTCTCTTTCTACCGCTCTAACCCTCGTCACAGGTCCTACCCTATTTACGTCAGCGACGTCACTGGGGATTGGCTGGAGTGATGTAGAGCCTCTTTTAAAAAGGGGAACAATCGTGGAGAGCATAGAGGGAGCTGGATGGCGTGTTGTTTATTGCCTGGCTTTGAAAAAGTGTAAAAATATTACACGGTTTAAAGCAGTAGGGGTTGGAATCCACACTTTTCTTTATTGTTAATATTTTCTCTTGTTTTTATATATAGGTGTAGTATTGTATTTTATTTCTGTTATTTTCTTTGTAAGGTGTAGGTAGTTTTATGGTGTGTGTTTAGGTAGAGTGTACTTTTTGTTTTTTTGTTTTTTGTGGGTCCTCTCCGAGGTATAGGCTTCACGTTTTGGGTGTTTAAAAAGAGAACGACAAAAAAAGACAAAGTTTTTCTATTTAAGTTATTTTTTTGTCGAGTGTTTTTTTAACACTAAGCCGAAGAAAAACAAATCAATGAATTATATATAATATATCTATAATTATATAATATATATATATATATATACACAGTTGAAATCAGAATTATTAGCTCCCCCAGAATTATTAGCCCCCTGTTTATTTTTCCCAATTTCTGTTTAACGAAGAAAAGATTTTTTTTACACATTCCTAATCACAATAGTTTTACAATAACTCATTTCTAAATACTGATTTATTTTATCTTGCCATGATGACAGTAAATAATATTTGACTAGATATTTTTCAAGACACTTTTATACAGCTTAAAGTGACATTTAAAGGCTAAACTAGGTTAATTAGGTTAACTATCCATGTTAGAGTAATTAAACAAGTTATTGTAAACGATGGTTTGTTCTGTAAACTATCGAGATAAAAATAGCTTAAAGGGGCTAATAATTTTGTCCTTAAAATTGGGATTAAAAAATTAATAACTGCTTTTATTCTAGACAAATTAAAACAAATAAGACTTTCTTCAGAAGAAAAAATATTATCAGACATACTGTGAAAATTTCCTGGCTCTGTTAAACATCTTTATCTCATATTTAAAAAAGAACAAAAAATTCAAAGGGGGGCTAATAATTCTGACTTTAACTGTATATTATATTCTGTTATATATACAGAGTTTTCATTTTAGTATGTGACTTCTTTTTATGACTTTCATCCCCCCAAAATTACAATGCACCCTAATAATAGCCTAATAATGCACCATAATAGCATCAGAGTGAGCGGTGAGCTTTGGCCGTCTGGTGTTAAAGTGTTTAACAAGATGAGAGTAAGCAGCAGACAGACTCTTTATCTCCCGCCCAGCTGCTCCTCTCAGAAGGGACTCTTTGCCTGCAGGACGGACTGACCTGAACTAAAGATGAGTCTGCAGGAGTGGCTGTGCTCTGCGGATGCTCTGCTGTCTCTGCTGCTGGAGGACACACAACCTGCGGAGGACTGGGTCTGTGTGTGCGTCTGCTGGAGAACCTGAGTCTGGATCTGATGGGTCAGCTGCAGTGTCTGCTGGAGGACAGAGCGGTGTGTGTGCGTCTGCTGGGCTCTCTGTGGGCCGATCAGCTCTCCACGTGGGCTTTCCTCAACATGTAGAGCTGTCAGGAGAAGGATTTTAATTCTGAGACGACATCTGAGTGACTCTTTCTGGTATCATCATATTCTGCTCATCATGCTTCTTTCACAATACAGGCCGGTGCAGAAATCTAATGGAATTAAGCATTGTAAAAAAGGATTAGTTGACTTTACTAAAAATAAGTGAGTAAACCTGTTGCTTTAAAATAATTAACTTTACTTAAAAAGCGAGTAAAGGAAATGTTAAGTGAATTAACTACAGTATGTGCATGATTACAAAAAAAATAAACCAACTTAAAAGTTGATATGTGATATATGCTGTGATTACTCTGTGAGATATGCACTGTAAAAAACAATTCGTTTAGTTTACTTAAAGAAATGAGTAAACCAGTTGCTTTTGAAGCGATTGGTTGACTTTACTTAAAAGATATAAGTAAACCGTTTGCTTTTAAAACAATTAGTGACTTTACTTAAAATATACGAGTAAACCGTTTGCTTTTAAAACAATTAGTTGACTTTACTTAAATATAATAAATTGTTTGCTTTTAAAACAATGTTGACTTTACTTAAAAGATATGAGTAACTGGTTGCTTTTAAAACAATTAGTTGACTTTACTTAAAAGCAAATGGTTTACTTATATCTTTTAAGACAATTAGTTAACTTTACTTAAAGAAATGAGTAAACCTGTTGCTTTTAAAGCGATTAGTTGACTTTACTTAAAAGATACGAGTAAACCGTTTGCTTTTAAAACAATTAGTTAACTTTACTTAAAATATACGAGTAAACCGTTTGCTTTTAAACAATTAGTTGACTCTACTTAAAAGATATGAGCAAGCCTGTTGACTTTGAAGCGATTAGTTGATTTTACGTAAAAGATACGAGTAAACCGGTTGCTTTTAAAACAATTAGTTGACTTTACTTAAATGAGTAAACTGGTTGCTTTTAAAGCGATTAGTTGACTTTACTTAAACGATATAAGTAAACCATTTGCTTTTAAAACAATTAGTTAAATTTACTTAAAAGATACGAGTAAACCGGTTGTTTTTAAAGCGATTAGTTGACTACTTAAAAAAATATGAGTAAACCAGTTGTTTTAAAATCTATTAGTTGACATTACTTAAAAGAAATGAGTAAGCTGTTGATTTTGAAGCGATTAGTTGATTTACTTAATAGATACGAGTAAACCGGTTGTTTTTAAAGCGATTAGTTGACTACTTAATAAATATGAGTGAACCGGTTGTTTTTAAAGCGATTAGTTGACTACTTAAAAAAATATGAGTAAACCAGTTGTTTTAAAATCTATTAGTTGACATTACTTAAAATATAGGAGTAAACCGGTTAATTTTAAATTGATTAGTTGACTTTACTTAAAAGATATGAGTAAACCGGGTGCTTTTAAAGCCATTAGTTAACTTCCCTTAAAAGATATGAGTAAACCGGTTGTTTTTAAAGCGATTAGTTAACTACTTAAAAGATACGAGTAAACCGGTTGCTTTTAAATAGATTAGTTGACTTTACTTAAAAGATATGAGTAAACCGGTTGCTTTTAAAGCTATTAGTTGACTTCCCTTAAAAGATATGAGTAAACCAGTTGCTTTTGAAAATATTAGTTGACTTTACTAAAAAGAAATGAGTAAACCGGTTGCTTTTATAGCAATTAGTAGACTTTACTTAAAATATATGAGTAAACTGGTTGCTTTTGAAGCGATTAGTTGACTTTACTTATAAGATATGAGTAAACTAGTTGCTTTTGAAGGGATTAGTTGACTTTACTTAAAAATATGAGTGTAACCGGTTTCTGCGTTGTGTTTTCTTTGTTTAATGGAGGAATGACCAGACAGACATCTGCAGTTGTGACGGCTCTTTACTCACTGATAATAACAAAAGCACAGCTTTTACAGGTGTGTCTTCGCCCTTATAGCTTTTCTCTCCCATGTGCAGTCAGTGCAGAAAGGGGAGAGATAGAGAGAGAGAGAGAACAAAACTCCAAACAATATCGACAAAGTGACAAAACATACCTGATAATAAACAAAAAGCACAGCTTTTACGGTGTGTCTTCGCCCTTATAGCTTTTCTGTTAAAGGGAAAGTGCAATGCGTTTAGCATTCACATGTTTAAGTTAGACAAAAATAAATCAAAACCTCAATTTTAGTGAAAACACAAAAATAGTGAAATATATATGAAAAATAAAGGTAGAAATATTATTTAAACATGAAAACTAGCTTCAAAAGTTATTTATAAAGTAAAGATTATTTGGGATTAATTAGAGCTTAGCAGACACCCACCTCTCCCATGTGCAGTCAGTGCAGAAAGGGAAGAGGCGGGCGCAAAACAGGAAATTAAACAACGCAAGCTCCCATAGAAATTTAAAGGAGAAGACGCACACAGTAACAAACACCTCAGGTATAGTTAATAAACATGTAAGGTAAAATACATATTTTGTGTAATTCTATACATAAAGTGAATTATAATTTTCATACCTGTTACACTCACCCCCCTAGAATTACACAAAATTCTGAGAAAACACGAAAAACTGGTCAAAACTGTGCACTGGTCATAAGAATTACTTGGTCCACACACCAAAAATCAGCGCAGACAGACAGCATTAAAAGCTACCCTATTATAGGATAAAAATGTTTAGAAATTGGCCACATTTCAGCACATTTTATAGACATTATCAAGGTGCCCATTACACCTTGTAAACTTAGACCACAGTCAGTCAAGGATAGATATCAGAAAGAGAGATAGGAGAAAAACACTAAACTCCAAAACTGCAGGAATTTGGGGCTAGAATTTAAACTCAGACATGAATAACAGCAGACCCAGAATCCGAACTCAACAGGGTTTCAATTTGAACCATTGATTCAATAAGTCTACACACTGGTTTAATAATCCTCCCAAACCTGGTAGAGTAATGATCAGCTGCATTTAGATCTACAACAGGATCTTGTACAACAGGTAAGACACAATCAGAGAGAGACTGTGGGGGAGACAGGGTTGCACCAGCATCAGCCACAGTGTTGTCATCAGCCACCGGCACTGCAAAAGGATTTGGCACCTGTTGGCCCGGCAACTGAGAATGCACCCATGAAGTAGTGCGGTCATCATTGCATGTAGCAGCATTGGAGACATTGGATATGCAGTCAGCTTGCGAGAGGTCCTCAGCCTCATTCAGTCCTTCATCTGTGTCTTCAGCAGGCTCAATCTCCTCAACATCGGAGCGAATGTCACTTATTGTTCGGGTTGTTAGACCATCAGAGCCTGTTAGGTCTGACTGTGGAGCAACACTGCAGGTAAGTGATCCAGCAACCTCTAGACCAGGACCATCAGAGTCTGTATTTGGCAAGGGGAGAAAGTTCACTTGTAAAAGTAGATTGCGATGCACTGTACGCTCAATACCAACTCCGTCACGGATCTTATAGACATGTATGGAGGGTTTTGCATCAACAACAGTGTATATAGCAGGTTCCCATTTGTCAGCAAGCTTTCGTTTCCCTCTACATCCCTTGTTGGCTACAAGCACTTGGTCACCGATAGCAAGAGGAAGGCCCTTTGCTCTTTTGTTATATTGACTGGACTGGTGTCTTTGTTTGTGAACTGAATTTTTCTGTGCTACTGACATAGCAGCCTGAAGATCACTGATGAGCGACTGAACGTACTGGTCATAATCACAGATGGAGTCATCCCGCAGAACACTCTTAAACATTAGGTCCACTGGCAAGCGTGGCACTCTGCCAAACATTAAATAAAAAGGGGCAAACCCCGTTGTTTCATGCGCTGTGCAATTGTACACAAACGTCATGGTCTGTACCATCTGCGGCCACTTTTGCTTGGGTCTAGGTGGAAGAGACCTCAGCATGTTACCTAGTGTCCTGTTAAATCGCTCGGTACCACCATTCCCCATCGGGTGGTAGGGGGTGGTTCTTGACTTATCGATGCCTGCCAGCATGAGAAGTTCAGCCATCAGTTCACTCTCAAATGAAGCTCCTTGATCAGAATGGATGCGTTGGGGAAATCCATAAACACAGAAGAAGCTATTCCACAGATTCTTGGCTACTGTTTTTGCTGTCTGGTCCTGACATGGAAAAGCATGTGCTAGTTTTGTGAAGTGATCTGTGATCACCAAAACATCCACAGATTTATTGTGTCGGTCCTCAGCAGACCAGAAGTCGATGCAAACGAGCTCCAATGGGGCTGTGGTTTTAATACTCTCCAAAACGGCTCTCGCAGCAGGCTCTGGAGTTTTGCTGAAGACGCACCTAGGACACTTCTTCACGTAATCCCGCACATCACGTTCCATATCAAGCCAGAAAAACCTCTGACGTGCCAATGCCAAAGTGCGTGGTTGCCCTTGATGACCAGCCAGGTCGTGAAGGCCAGAAAGAGCTTGACGTTTCAAAGATCCAGGTAAGATGAACTGAAACCTTTTATGTTTAGTGAGCGGGTCTTTAATTGCTCTGTACAAGATTCCATTAAGCACAGAAAGTTTGTCCCACTGCTTAAGAATCCGCAACACATACAGGTGTTCATTAGCCCGTTCACGTCTTGATGGTCTGCGCTTTCTGTCAATGTAATAACACACTCTAGCAATGACAGGGTCTTTGTGCTGATGTTCTTGCAAGTCAGCCAGAGAAAGGGAATGAAACACTTCATCACTGTTGATCAAAGAGTTAAGATGTTCTGCATTTGATGCTGCTCTACATTCAGTAACTGTTTCCCATTCGTCACAGGAAGACAGAATTGAAGACACTTCATCAGCGGACATTGATGCATTCAGCCCAACTCCAACAGGACCTGTTTCCACTGATTGCGGTTGACAGGTAAGTCTGAACACTTCTTGAACATTTCCATCATCAACACTGTACACATGCCTCAAAAGATCTGAATAGGGCTCTGACAAAAGCCGCTGACTCACTGGCCTGGCGAACGGATCCCAACTGAGTGCATCTGCCACTACGTTAAGCTTTCCAGGAACATACTTGATCTCAAATGAATATGGAGCGAGTTTCGAGACCCAGCGCTGCTCACATGCGTCCAGTTTTGGCTTGGTCATGATGTATGTCAGTGGATTGTTATCCGTCCACACTGTAAACTCATGGCCTTTAAGCCAGTGACTGAACTTGTCACACACCGCCCACTTGAGAGCCAAGAATTCCAATCTGTGTGCAGGATATTTAGTTTGGCTGCGACTCAGAGCCTTGCTAGCGAACGCTATTGGTCTCGCCTTGTCCTCACCAACAGGAACTTGAGAGAGTACAGCTCCTAAGCCTTCCAACGAAGCGTCAGTACAGAGTAAGAAGGGACGTTCGAAATCTGGATGAGCCAGCACCACACTGTCAACAAGGGCTGTTTTTAATTCTCCAAAGGCCACATCACAGTTTGAGGTCCAGTCCTGAGGTGTCAACTCCCGAAAAGTGCCTGCTCTCCTACTGCCACCTGCATTTTTCGCAAAACGTTTCTGGCCAGCGGTCAGATTGAATAAGGGCCTGGCGATCCGTGAACAATTTGGGATGAAGGTTTGATAATACAAGACCATACCAAGAAATGATCTGATTTTCTTTTGTGATGGTGTGACTCGGTCATCTTTCATTAAATCCTCCTTTTGAAAAGCAGAGACTACTTTCACTTTCTCTTCATCAACAGAAACACCAGTACTATCAACCACATGTCCCAGAAACTTTACAGACTTTCTTAGAAAGTGACACTTTTTAGGAGCTAGCTTCAGGTTGCTGGATCTCAACCGAGAAAACACTACCTCCAGGCGATTCAGTGCCTCTGATTCAGATGGGGCAAAGACTAACAAATCGTCCAGGTAACAGAGCAGACTGGTAAAGTTGAGGTCACCAAAAACACTGAGCATCATGCGCATGAAAGACGCAGGGCTATTGCAAAGGCCCTGAGGGAGACGATTATATTCGTACAACCCCATGGGAGTAGTGAAGGCAGTGTATCGCCGGCCAGACTCATGGAGTGGGATGTTGTAAAACCCTGAAGTCAAATCCATGGTGCTGAAAAAGGCATTACCCCCGAGGGCAGCAAGACAATCTGATTGATGTGGTAAAGGGTGGGCATCTTTGACTGTTTTAGCATTGAGCCAGCGAAAATCTGTGCAAACCCTCAGATTACCATCTTTTTTCCAGACCATCACCAAAGGTGACGCATAATCACTCACAGACTTGCTGATTATCCCTTTTTCCTCCATCTCTGACAACACTTCTCTCAATTTTTGATAGTGTGCGGGAGGGACACGGCGATAGGGGAGACGGAATGGGCGCTCATCAAAGAGATGGATCCTGTGCACAAAATCCTTCGCTTCTCCACAATCCAACTTATCCTTGGAGAAAACATCATGATATGACACTAGGAGAGCTGCTAGTTTACTCTTCCATGACCCAGAAATGTCACAAGCATCAATGTTAATTTCCCCCAGACCATAATCTTTCAACATCTGCACCGCATCAGGGGTTGGGACATTATCAGAGGGGGATGAAAAGGGAATGTCACAAGAAGTTCTACTCAATCCCTGTGTGACAGTGAGGTCTTCCACTGCTAGACAGGAAGAAACGTCAGCCAGTTTAGAATTGCGACGAAGTGTCACTGCTGTTGGATTAGGATTAAGTATCTTCATTGGCACCCATCGATCACCCCACATGGGTGTTATTACTCGTCCAACCAGAATGTTCTTAGGGGCAGAGCGTGCAGTGGTTGGCTCAACAATTACAGTGCTTCCTGGGGAAACAGGGACGTTTGTTGGCATTTTACCCCAGACCAGATACTCGCGTCTGGGAAGAAGAGTAACTGCTTGACAGAGCTTCACAGTTCCCAGTTTGTCAGGCTGTTGGGGGCCAGACCAGCGGGAGATGCAGGTAAGAAGTTCAAGGAATTGCTCACATTCAGGATCTCTGTTATCACAGGAGGCAAGTTTCCAGTAGTCTTCACTCGATTTCATCTTTTGCAGTATACATTTAATCACATTGCTTCCAATTATGAACTCATCTTTTTGTCCAGGCACCACAAGAGTTGGAACAACAAACTTAAATCCATAGATGACAACTTCCAAATCATACATGCACTTTGGCTGCGTTGTTAGTCCACCACATCCAACCAGAACAACATTCTTTGGAATCACTTGATTTGGAAGGAGACCACTAGCTTGCAGCTTGGCCTCACCCTCTTCACTGAGCGTGCAAGACATGCTACCAGAATCCAATAACCCTTCTAATATGTGCTGGCCACCAACTGTAACAGGAGTGTAAAACAACTCACTCACACCATTCACTCTCTGTGACCCCACATATAAAACGGTTTTGTCTTCTGGTAATAACTTGCAGCTATTTATGAAAACATTTTGCACGTCTGCTGGATCTGTGAGGGAGTTTACATTAAATTTGCCCATGTTACCCCTCTCATCACATGGGCTGGTTAGTTTAACTGGGCAGTATCTGAGGAAGTCACAGGGTAGGCCGATTTAGGGCAGTCCCTTTTAAAATGGCCAGAGCTGAAACAGTGGCGACACAGCCTGTGACGTCTACAGTGTAAGTATGTGGTGTGTTCATTTGACTTACAGACCCTACACTGGGAGTTTGAGTCAGCCTTGAAGTCTGAAGCTTTTCTTGCGTGAACCTGACTGGATGACGTTAAAGAGGCAGTACAAAGTGACAGGACTCTATCCATCATGCCCACCATGTGTTGAAAGCCGGCATCGGGAGAGTATGGAACAGCCATGGGGTTAAGAGTGACAGGGGGAAGAGACTGAGCCGGCGTGGATGCAGGCTGCATAGGCGGACTGGACACAGAATCAGGGCATGTCGAGACAGTGCACTGGCTACAAGCAGACAGAGGTAATTTGTGATTCATTCTGGATGAAACTCGCTTCTGATCTCTCTGATGATTATCCAGACGCTCCTGAACTTCAGCGGCAGTCCATTTCTCAGCCGGTTTGAACTGAAAAGACAGAGCAAGACTTGGGTCTGGACAATGTGAAATGAACATCATGACAGCTTCAGCAGCAGGATCCTCAATGCTCTTATTACGTCTGCGCAAGCATTCATCAGCAACATCTATGGCCTTGTTAAGGCGTATCCAGTAATCCATGGGACTTTCGTTCGCTCTCGGGACAGTATTATAAAAGTCAGCCATGGGCATATTTGAGTAAGCCAATTCACTAAAGTTGTGTTTTAATATGTCAAACACTGCACTTTGAAGTTTACTGGCACTTAGTTCAGGGCGGCTTCGTAGGGACACCTTAACAACATCTCTCGCTCTGCCAGCTAGTCTGCTCATTATGAGATCACTAACTTCTGATTGTGTTTTGCTCTCCATTCTGTTTAAATAGCTGCTCATCATATCCTCCCACTCATGGATGGTAAACGAATCACTCTTATCACCCCTGAAGAACGGTGGAGGTGTAGTGTCTTTCTGAACTATCACTTTCAGGGTGGAAGCATCAATACACTGACTGGGTTGTTCTGACTGAAGACGATTAGGCTGCACTGGGCTGGGCTGGTGCACAAGATTAAGGCTGGCTGAAATACTTTCACCTATTTTCTGAGCCAGATCTGAAATTATACTACCTAAAGACTGAGGAGAAACAGCAAATTCAGCATCTGGGTGTGTGATTGGGGTGGAGCTAGCTGTTGGACCTACTGAAGCACCAATTGCTGAATCAACAGTATGCATATCGCCAAAACAGACATTAGCTAACCCCCTCCCTCTCCCATAACAACGAGGTGTAAACTCAGACACCTTCTCATCGTGATACATGACAGGCCTACCACCCCTGCCCATTGGAAAGGTTACATTTGAGGGTTTCACAGGACTAAAATCGTCTTTTTCAATATCCCCAAACATCTCAATTGCAAAATAGAAACACATAAAACATTAAAAATTATTACAAATTGAAATGCTTCAAATATTTACCATAAAAGATGGTCAAATTTGATATCAAACGCACTCAATCAAACGTTAAGATTAAAAAGTGTTCAAAGGGAAAAAAAGTCTGTCACAGAAATACAATATTTACTTACTCAAAGTCAGTCAGACACATTGCTCAATTAAAACTGTAACATTTAACCATTTGTTTCAGCACAGATAAAGGATATGATGCACGGAGGTCACTCAAGCGTCCCACGCAGTCCTCACACAGTCAATCGCGATTAAAAGGCAACAACGATGAACGACGATCAGCCAGTTTAATGTGTCTCTGACGAAACAGTCTGTCCCGCGATGTCACGCGCTGTCTATCACACGCGCGGGCGCGCGCGCGCGATCTCCTTATCGCGAGCGCGGAGCTTGTACGAGCAATGGCGGTGAAGGAAAACCCGGAGTGGATCAGCGATGCGGAGGCGTCACTCAACCACGGCGATCTGCGAAGAGCTGATCTGATGATCCGGAATGGTCACGGCACCACGTGTAACCGGTTCTGCGTTGTGTTTTCTTTGTTTAATGGAGGAATGACCAGACAGACATCTGCAGTTGTGACGGCTCTTTACTCACTGATAATAAACAAAAAGCACAGCTTTTACAGTGTGTCTTCGCCCTTATAGCTTTTCTCTCCCATGTGCAGTCAGTGCAGAAAGGGGAGAGATAGAGAGAGAGAGAGAACAAAACTCCAAACAATATCGACAAAGTGACAAAACATACCTGATAATAAACAAAAAGCACAGCTTTTACAGTGTGTCTTCGCCCTTATAGCTTTTCTGTTAAAGGGAAAGTGCAATGCGTTTAGCATTCACATGTTTAAGTTAGACAAAAATAAATCAAAACCTCAATTTTAGTGAAAACACAAAATAGTGAAATATATATGAAAAATAAAGGTAGAAATATTATTTAAACATGAAAACTAGCTTCAAAAGTTATTTATAAAGTAAAGATTATTTGGGATTAATTAGAGCTTAGCAGACACCCACCTCTCCCATGTGCAGTCAGTGCAGAAAGGGAAGAGGCGGGCGCAAAACAGGAAATTAAACAACGCAAGCTCCCATAGAAATTTAAAGGAGAAGACGCACACAGTAACAAACACCTCAGGTATAGTTAATAAACATGTAAGGTAAAATACATATTTTGTGTAATTCTATACATAAAGTGAATTATAATTTTCATACCTGTTACATATATATATATATATATATATATATATATATATATATATATATATATATATATATATATATATATATATATATATATATATATAATTATTATTATTATCAGATAACAGATAAATCTGTTTTGCTTTTCTTTTTCACGCGCAGCAGCTTAGCCATTTTTATATAATTTATGATAATAATATTCCAGTTATACTACTGTATTTTTTTCTATATATAAGTCAAAACATTGTTTTTAAATTTGTTTTTCTATTTCTTTTCCCTTTTTTTGCGCGCAGCAGCTTTGCCTCTTTTTTTCTTTACTTTTTTTTTCAGCCGGCACCCAAGGGCATTTTCAAACTTTCTCCAGAAAGTCCACGGCGCGGCTCTGCTGGACTAATTACCCCGTCAAACTTTCCCTAATGAGGCTGTGAGCGCGAGCGGCACCGGCCGGGCTCCTGTCGCGGGCTGTAGGGGCGCAGGCGGTGGTCGTGCCGGCTTTCAGTCCGGTTGGAAGTCGGTCAGTCGCACAGATGTGAAGGTGTTCTCCGAATCTCCCTCCCTCTCCATCTCCCTGTGTTTTATGTCTGCGTCACAACAAGTCGAAGGAGAGCGAGAGAGAAAGAGAGAGAGGCAGAGATGATGATGATGGCGTCTCTCTCGGGCTGAATCTCCTGACGAGCACACGCTTGAAAGCATCAAACCGAGAGACATGAAGACGGACAGAGAGAGAGAGAGACGGACGGACGGACAGACGGTTGCGCACTGACGCGCGTTTGATCCGCCGCGACTCTCCAAAACGCGCCGATTATTCGGGACAGTGATTGAGACGCAGAACAACACCGGTCACCATCAGGCGTTTCATGTGAGACTGACATCTCTTCCCCGTCTCTGTGACCCCAGCAGAGCCGATCACTCCACACAGGTACATCCCGTGCACGTATGATCTGCCATGCGTGTTAATTGATATGTGCGTGCGCGCGCCGTCATGTGTGTCAGCTCTCCTGAGTTGCGCGCATTGATTAGTGCACATCTGGCCGCGCGGTTTTGCATGCATTGTTGTGGCATCTGCATATGCATTATGGTCGGTTGCATAAAGCAGCCAGGGTTTTTTTCCCTTCTTTTTTCTTTTTGATCATGTGTGGCACTGCAATGTGCATTGACTCTTCATCATTTATCCTACTGTACTGTATACTGTCGCTATGCACAGAGTTTAACCCTTTAGGCTGCTGCTGTTTGCTACTTGATTTGAAAGCCTCTGGATGTTTTGTGCACTCTTCTTTCCCGCTCTCTTCAGGATGGGGGGAGTCAGTGAAGGAGAGGATGTTTTGGCCAGGTGGAGCGATGGACTTTTGTATCTCGGCAATGTCAAACGAGTAAGTTTGCAGTTTCTCCAAGTTTGTTCGGAGGAGGGAAAGGTGATGCTGGTGAAGAGAATGAAAAAGCAAGTTTTGATAACTGCGACTTGTACTTGTGAAAACGAGTGTGGTGTTGTTTGTGATGTGTTTATCTTGCAGGTGGACAGTGTCAAGCAGTGCTGTTTGATCCGATTTGAGGATAACTCTGAATTCTGGGTCCTCAGGAAAGACATCCACTCGTGTAAGTTTAAAACTCAGAATTTTAAGTTACAAACTATGTGCGAACATCTTGGTGTGCAGCTTGACGTCAAAACGACATTAAACTGACATGAAGTATGATGTCAAAAAGCACATTAAAATTGCAAATCGACTTAATGTCAAAACCTTGACATCCATTTGACATCCACTTACTGATTCCCTTTTGACCACCAAAATGAAAAACACCAAAGGTAATATAATATAAGAGTAGTGTTGCTTGTTTGAAAGCTTAAATTTCAAAATTACAAAATTTACACTTGATTTTGTATCCCTACCAGGGGCTGACTTAACCAGTAACGGAGGTAATCAGTTGCTTAGGGCCCCATGGAATTAGGGGGTCCCTACCAATGCCAAGAACCCTATATTAACCATATACAGAGCATCTGGAAAGTATTTCGTAGTGCTTCATTTTTTACCACAATTTTTTTATGTTACAGCTTTATTCCAAAATGGATTAAATGCATTTACTTCCTCAAAATTCTACACACAATACCCCATAATGACAATGTGAAAAAAGATTTTTAAAAATAAAAAACCTGAAAAATCACATAAGTATTCACAGCCTTTGCCGTGAAGCTCTAAATTGAGCTCAGGTACAATCTGTTTCCACTGATCATTCTTGAGATGTTTCAGCAGCTTAATTGGAGTTCACCTGTGGTAAATTCAGTTGATTGGACATGATTTGAAAAGGCATACACCTGTCCATATAAGGTCCAAGGGTTGATAGTGCATGTCAAAGCACAAACCAAGCATGAAGACAAAGGAATTGTCTGTAGACCTCCGAGACAGGATTGTCTTGAGACACAAGGCTGGGGAAGGTTACAGAAAAATTTCCGCTGCTCTGAAAGTTCCAATGAGCACAGTGGCCTCCATCATCTGTAAGTGGAAGATGTTTGGAACCACCAGTACTCTTCCTAGAGTTGGCCGGCCATCTAAGCTGAGGGATCAGGGGAGAAGGGCCTTAGTCAGGAAGGTGATCGATAACCCGATGGTCACACTGTCTGAGCTCCAGCGTTCTTCTGTGGAGAGAGGAGAACCTTACAGAAGGTCAACCATCTGTGCAGCAATCCACCAATCAGGCCTGTATGGTAGAGTGGCCAGACGAAATGGCCCAGCCAGAGCCCAGATCCAAATCCTATTAAACATCTCTGGAGAGATCTGAAAATGGCTTTACACTGTCACTTCTCATCCAACCTGATAGAGCTTGAGAGGTACTGCAAAGAGGAATGGGTAAAAATTCCCAAAGACAGGTGTGCGAAGCTTGTGGCATCAAATTCAAAAAGACTTGAGGCTGTAATTGCTGCCAAAGGTTGTGAATACTTATGTACATGTGATTTTTCAGGTTTTTTTATTTTTAATAAATTTGCAACAATTTCAAAAAACTTTTTTCACAATTAATTTAATCCATTTTGGAATAAAGCTGTAAAATAAAAATAAAAAATGTGGAAAGAATGATGCGCTATGAATACTACGAATACTGGATTGTGAATTAAATTTGTTTAATGTTTTTTAAATTAATAATAAAATCCAATTACAAAAAATGGCTAATTAAATGTACATAGTTTATTTGGTGAGTTTATCGCATTTAATTTTACATTAAGAAGATAAAGGTTTCTTTAAACATTAAAATATATAAAATATACTTTAAATATATATATTTAACATGCAGTTTATTTATTAAAAAAAACTAATCTACGGAGAAAAAACATCTATAGAGAAAGAGAATGTTTTGGGTTACAGTGCTTGGGCCACATACCTGGAGTTGCTTAGGGCCCCTAAATCACTTAGTCAAAACTACCTTAATGTCAAAATGACATCCAATTGACATCAAGTGTGATGTCAAAAAGCACTTTAAAATTGTCTTAATGTCTAAATCTTGACGTCCAATTGACATCCACACATTGATTCCCTTTTGACCACCAAAATATCAAAACAGAAAGTATTATAATAAAGGAAAAGTCTTATTCATTTGAAAAATGTAATTAAAATTACAAAATTTACACTGGATTTTGTATCCCCAATGCATGTAAATTGCCTTGATGTCAGAATGACATCAAATTCACAGTAACTTTGGTGTCAAATACACATAAAAAAATCTTTTGACGCCAATGTTAGATGTCAATTTGTCAAGATGTCGTTTTGACATCAATTGATATCAAATCGATTAGCATTAATTATTTTGATCTCATTTAACATCAAGGTGCCCGCTGGGATTCAGAATGTAAAGAAAAAATATATTGCATTTTATATTTTACATAAAGAAAACAAAACCTTATTTTAGGACTGTTGTTGTTTATTTTACACATTCATTCATTCATTTTCCTTCAGCTTAGTTCCTTATTTATTAGGGGTCGCCACAGCGAAATGAACCTTCAACTTATCCAGCATATGTTTTACGCAGCCACAACCCAACAATGGGAAACTCTCCCATTCACACACTACGGTTAATTTAGTTTATTTAAACCTGTACCACATGTCTTTGGACTGTGGGGGAAACCAGAGCATCTGAAGGAAACCTACGCCAACATGAGGAGAACATGCAAACTCCACACAGAAATGCCGACTGACCCAGCCAGGACTCAAACCAGCGACCTTTTTGCTGTGAGGCAACAGTGCTAACCACTGCGCCAACGTGCCACATGTTTTACACATTTCAATGTTAAAAACATTTGATATAATTATTTTCTATTGTGCAAATTTTTGGCAGTTCTCATTGATTTTTACTTTATTTGCAAAAAAAAAGATATTTAATTGATCATAATTTATTTAAATGTACAATTCCTGCTATTAACAAACATCAAGTAAGACCTTTGTCTCATTAAGGTAGTTATTAAGGTAGTAGTTGGGTTTAAGTATTGGGTAGGATTATGGATAGAGTAAAATCATACATTATAAGTAACAATAAAAAGGTAATATCTTAATAAAAAGCAGGTAATAAACCATGAAGTTAATAGTGGTACTTATATTAAACTTTTACTGTTTATTTAATACCAACGTAAAATAAAACACAGTACAAAAACCAATTTGATGCATATACATAATTATATTTAATTAAATCTTTTTATATAATATGCATGTATAATTGCATTAATGAGATTGTTGGTGGGCAAAATCTGCTTCAAAACATACAAAAAGGTGGTTGATCAAACATCCCACTGTGCATCATGGCATCAAAAAGACATCCAATTGACATCAAGTATGATGTCAAAAAGCACATAAAAATTGCTAATCGACCTAATGTCAAAATCTTGACGTCTATTTGACATCCGCACATTGACATCTACACACCAAACTAATGACATAGAAAATATTATAATAGAAGTGTTATTCGTTTGACAGCTTACAATTATTCTAATTTACAACATTTACACTAAATTTTGTATCCCGTGCCTCATAAAAACATATAAAAATCTTTTGATGCCAATTTTAGATGTCAATAATCAATTGACATCAAATAGATTAGCATTTTTGGTGTGTTTTCCTCTGGGATCCAGAACATAAGGAAAAAATATATTATATTTTATATTTTGCATAAAGGAAACAAAGATTATTTTAGAAATGTTGCTTTATTTCACGCACTTCAACGTTAAAAACATTTGATAGAATTTTTTTTATTGTGTAAATTTCTGGTAATTTTCATTGATCTTTACTTTATTTAAAAAAAAAGTATGTTTATTTGTTTCCCCTTTATCTTAATGTACAATCCCTGCTGTTTACAAACTTAAACTAAGACTTTTAGCTGAATTAAGTGCCAATTTGCTCCTTATTAATAGTTATTAAGGTAGTATGGGGTCAAGTAGCATTATGCATAGAATAAGATCATACTTTATAAGTAACTTTATAATAAACATCCAATAGTGGAAAGTGAAACTTTTATTTCATAATTACCATTTATTTAATATATTCATGAAAGAAAACACACAAAAAAAAAACAATATGATGCATATACTTAATTATGTTTAATTATATTGTATTTTTTTTCATAATATTTTGCATTAATGAGATTGTTGGTGGGCAAAATCTGCTTATAAAAATATATATGAAAAGATGGTTGAACATGCTTATTTACTAATAGAGACTGAAGGTAGTTTTTCAACTTTTTTCATTTCATTTTCATTCTTTTTGGCTTAGTCCAGGGGTGACCAACCCTGTTCCTGGAGATCGACCTTCCTGCAGATTTCAGTTGCAACCCATATCAAACACACCTGCCTGTCATTATCAAGTGCTGTTCAGGTCCTAATTAATAACTTCAGGTGTGTTTGATCAGTGTTGGAGCTGAACTTTGCAGGAAGGTCGATCTCCTGGAACAGGATTGAGCCCCACTGGCTTAGTCCCTTTGTTATGAACCTGAATGAACCGCCAACTTATCCAGCATATGTTTTAGGCAGCGCATGCCCTTCCAGCTGGAGATCACGGGGAAACATTTTTTCATCTTTTTAATTTACTTTAAATGTAAAGCTTTCTAAACACATCTCTTTGGTCTATCAACAGTTTCGACCCATACAACTATATTATGTGCTTGTCAAATACTTCTTTGCTTAATATTTTCATTTGTAATGTTTTGTAATGTTATCAGCATGTCCCATTTTAGGCTGTTTTAATCAAATGTCCCCAGAATGTGTCTCTAAAATTGGTTCCTTTTTTAGGTGATAAAAAACACTGTTCTTATGTGTGTTTCTTTAAATGCAAATGAACTTCTGCCCCACCTTTCTTTACAGAAGAGGGTGGAGCCTTTACAACTCGTGCTTCAGTTACTCTGACAAAAACAAACGAATTATTTTAAAGCCTTGTCAGTTGTGTGACTCTTGATTAACATATAATGAATGAAGTGGATTTCTGTTTATAGAAGTAATTTTAAAAAGTGTGTAAAATGAGACGTATATTTCACAAGATAGATAAAGTTTTATTTTTGTTCATTTTGGTTTGTTCTGGACAGGTTTTGTGGGATAAGCTAAACTCTAGATATAGCATTAGACTATTGCACTCCAACAACAACATAAAGAAAGCTAAAAGTCTAATGCAAAAATAGTCAATAAAGGTACAAATGAATGCTAAAAAGATTAGGAAGAGAAAAAAAAGGAGAAAACGAAAAGAAAGACATTTGCACAGTGTTATTTTAAAACAATATGTATCTTGTTGGAGTAAAAAAAAAGGAAAATGGGGGGGTTGGGAGATGTCTCATATACTTATCATCTATAATGTGGCTGTTTACTAAATATACGTTGTATGTTTAAAGTTGGTTATGTATAATTCTTAGAATTGGCTTCCATCTTGCTTCAAATATATTCATCTGGAGTCTAAGGCTATACGTTCATTCATTCATTCATTTTCTTTTTGGCATAGTTCCTTTATTAATCTGGGGTTGCCACAGCAGAATGAACCGCCAACTTATCCAGCATATGTTTTACACAGCGGATGCTCTTCCAGCTACAACCCATCACTGGGAAACATCCATAAACACCCATTCACACACATACACTATGGACAATTTAGTCTACCCAATTCACCTGTACCGCATGTCTTTGGACTTGTGGGGGAAACCGGAGCACCCGGAAGAAACCCACGCCAACATGGAGAGATATAAGTTATTCTTTCAATTTCATAAATCTCTCATAGGTGGGTCTGATCTGAGCCAGGTAGATGTAATATATTTAAATGCTGCAATATGTCCCTTTTAAAACCTAAAACTGTCTTCTGTAGTGTAAATGACAGAGTTTGTTGTGTGTTGTGGTCAGTCTCTTCAGGAGGAGAGGAGGTTTGCTGTATCTGTGATTCGCCACCTCTTAAAGAACCTCTCGTAAACTGCCTCAAATGTCGCCACGGTATCGAAAAAAAACCCATCTTGATTCTTTCTATTAATCTTAGATTTAACTTGTATGCTTTGTACATGAATGCATTTGTTTGTTTCCTCAGGTTATCATCCAGAGTGCCATACCCCGTCCATAGAACCTGAAGTCGACCCCAACAGCTGGATTTGTCGCCAATGTGTCTTCGCAGTCGCAACCAAGGTTGTACCACAGATTTATTCTTCTCACTAAGTCATTTATTTATTTGATAAGATAAAACTGTAAAATTGCTAAATAATAATACAGTTAAAAATACAGTTTTCTCGGTGGCTCAGTGGTTAGCACTGTCACTGACCTCACAGCAAGAAGGTCACTGGTTCGAGTCCCAGCTGGGCCAGTTGGCATTTCTGTGTGGAGTTTGTATGTTCTCCCCATGCTGGCGTGGGTTTCCTCCGAGTGCTCCAGTTTCCCCCACAGTCCAAAGACATGTGCTATAGGTGAATTGAATAAGCTGAATGCGAGAGTGAATGGGTGTTTCCCAATACTGGGTTGCGGCTGAAAGGGCATCCACTATGTAAAACATATTCTGGAATAGTTGGTGGGTCATTCCGCTGTGGCGACCTCTGAAATAGAGACTAAGCCCAAGGAAAATGATTGAATGAATAAATGAATGAACTTGCATGGATTAATTAACAACAATGTGCGATAAGAAAATAAACAATGCAAATTTAGATCTCTCACAGACTTTAAATAAATACACAGAGCAGACTCTTTTTAAAAACAAAGAAACCAAAAACCATACTGATCTCAAACTTATTGTGTTTAAAAATGCTAAACATGAGCATCTCATTTTGCACACACAGCTTCAGTCTTGCAGTGTATCCACCATGGCTTACTGCACTTGACTGCGTGTTTATTGCATTGCAGCACTGCAGGTGACGGCGCTGCATTAAATGGGCTTGTGCTTTAATCCGTCTGTCAGAGCGCTCATTTCACAGGCCTTACATGCTGATTTGAAGATAAAACCATATCTCAATCCCCCCCCACCCTATTCGCACGACAAGAAATATTAATGACTTCCTCCAGCACGTCTTCTCCACATTCAATCTGCAGATGAAATGGCTGTTAAATGTGCTTATATGACAGGAGGGCTCATGTGTGTATCTGTGTGTGTGTGTGTGTGTTGTATCCTAGAGAGGAGGAGCGTTGAAAAGAGGACGCTTCGCTCGGCTCATGCAGATCATGAAAGTACGCTTGCCCTATCAGCTCTCATCTCTGGACTGGGACCCGCAGCACTTGACCAACCAGCAGCAGTGTTACTGCTATTGTGCTGGACCTGGAGAGTGAGTAATGCTTACTGTACAATTAATACTAATAGTTCATGTATAATTACAGTGGAATGGATTATTAGATCATGCTAGAATGGTAAATACTGTTTGCATTTAATTATTTGAAAGTATGTGTAAGTATGCAACAGTGTGAAGGAGTTTGGGGTTTAGTATTGCTTGTGGTTTATTCATTACACTGGAAATAGAGCAAGCATTGCCTTGTGGGTTATAGTGGTTTGCAGGGGCGTAGCAACCGGGGGGGACAGGGGGGATCCGTCCCCCTCACTTTTAGAAACAGACCATTTAGAAACAGGTGATTAATAATTATATGAACGTATGATCTCATGTACAGTAGCAGTCTCCCCCACTTTTAAAATGTCGGCTACGCCCCTGGTGGTTTGTGTAGTAATGTTCATAAAAGTGTGCCATTTTTGCAAGTAGGACATTTAGTTTTTTTATATTTTGCGTATTAATTAAAATGTTTATACAGTAGATAAACCAAATATTAAATAAATATTAAACAAAATAAACAAAAAATTAACTGCCTTTAACTACAAATTAAATTAAATGTATTTAGTTTGCAAAATATATTTTATAGGACAAAATAATTCACATTTTGTTGGCAAATGAAATGTTTTCTACTTTTAAAAAAAATTAATTAATAATTTACATCAAAATTAAACAAATTGAACTATAAATTTGATTTTCAGTACAATTTTTCAGCATTAAGTTCTAATGTTCTTAGTTTTATTGGATTAAAACAGGGCTGCTAGGTGGCGCAGTGGGTAGCATGTTCGCTTCACAGCAAGAAGGTCGCTGGTTCGAGCCTCGGTTGGGTCAGTTTGCATGTTCTCCCCGCATTCTGGGTGGTCCAGTTACCCCCACAATCCCAAAGACATGCGGTACAGGTGAATTGGGTAGGCTAAATTGTCAGTTCTGAATGAGTGTGTATGGATGTTTACCATTGATGGGTTGCAGCTGAAATGGCATCCGCTGCGTAAAACATATAGTGGATAAGTTGGCGGTTCATTCCGCTGTAGTGACCCCAGATTAATAAAGGGACAAAGGCGAAAAGAAAATGAATGAATGGATGGATAAAACAATGGATAAAATGAATGGATAAAAACAATGCACAATTTTGTTAAACTAAATTCTAAAGTTTTGTCCATAAATTTCTCTAATTTCTCCTAGCCTCTGTCAAACAAAACAAGTAGCAAATCAAACCTACATAGAAATATTAAAACTGACATATTTATAAAAAATTATATATATAAATAAATAAATATATATAAATAAATATATATATATATATATATAAATAAATAAATATATATATATATATATAGTTGAGGTCAGATATTCAGCTTAAAGGGCAATTTAATATTCAGCTTAAAGGGCAATTTAAAGGCGTAACTAGGTTAATTAGGTTAACAATGGTTTGTTCTGTTGACTATTGAAAAAAAATAAGTTAAAGGGGCTAATTATATTGACCTTAAAATAGTTCCTAAAAAATTTAAAACTGCTTTTATTCTATCCGAAATAAAACAAATAAGACTTTCTCCAGAAGAAAAAATATTATCAGACATACTGTGAAAATTTCCTTGCTCTGTTAAACATCATTTGGGAAATATTTATAAAAGAACAAAAAACAAATCAAAGAGGGGCTAATAATTCTGACTTCAACTGTATATACATTTAAAGTCAGAATTATTATCCCCCTGTTTATTTTTTTCTTCAATTTCTGTTTAACGTAGAGAAGATTTTTTCAACACATTTCTAAACATAATAGTTTTACTAACTGATTTATTTTATTTTTGCTATGATGACAGTAAATAATTTTTACTAGATATTTTTTAAGACACTTACAGTTTTAAGTGACATTTAAAGGCTTAACTAGGTTAATTAGGTTAACTAGGCAGGTAAGGGTAATTAGGCAAGTTATTGTATAATGATGGTTTGTTCTGTAGACTATCGAAAAAATATATAGCCTAAAGTGGCTAAAATTTTGACCTTAAAATGGCTTTGAAAAATTTAAAACCTGCTTTTATTCTAGCCTAAATAAAACAAATAAGACTTTCTCCAGAAGAAAAAATATTATCAGACATACTGTGAAAATTTCCTTGCTCTGTTAAACATCATTTGGGAAATATTTATAAAAGAAAAAAAAATTCATCCTCTTAAAGTGCGCCTCAAAGTCTGTGTCAAATCAAAATTCATTATGTTAATTTAGCTTGCTCATATTATTTTTCTTTAGGTAAACAATTAATCTGTGCAAGTTAATCCACAAAAAAGGTTTGTTCTTCAGTCAAAGTCTGACTGTTTTCTTCCACATTTGGAGTGTTAATCCCTCTTTGTTGTTATCAGTTTGATGCTTCAGCCACAATATTCTTAACCACGCCCCTTTTACCATTAGTTTGGTATGAGGGAATGATGCAAAGAAAGAAAGCCCCGCCCTCTACTCAATATTCCGTTTCAGTTGGAAGTACATCAACATAGCGAAAAAGTCCCAAAAACTTACGGTTTACACAGACTTTGTTCATTTATTCATTTAAATCAGTCCCTTTTTTATCAGGGATCACCACAGCGTAATGAACCGCCAACTATTCTGGCATGTTTTATGTAGCGGATGCCCTTTCAGCAACAACCCAGTACTGGGAAACACCCATATACTCTCACATTCACTTATACACTACCGCCATTTTAGTCCATTCAATTCACCTATAGAGCATGTCTTTAGACTGTGGGGAAAACCGGAGCACCCGGAGGAAACCCTACACTAACATGAGAAAGACATGCAAACTCCACACAGAAATCCAGCTAGGACTCAAACCAGCAACCTTCTTGCTGTGAGGCGATGGTGCTAACCACTGAGCCACCATGCCACCTATTACTTTATGCATCTAACCATTTTTTTCTGTGCACTGTAATGCAGAATGTGTATGAAACAGATTCATATTTTCATTATAACGTGTGTGTTTTAAGGTGGAATCTGAAGATGCTGCAGTGTGGCAGCTGTGGACAGTGGTTTCATGAAGCCTGCACTCAGTGCCTGAGCAAACCGCTTCTGTATGGAGATCGGTGAGGCCATTATTCAGCACAGACTGTTACTAAACTCATTGAGTGTAAAGCTTTTTCATGGCCGTCTCCTTTTCACCTTTCAGCTTTTATCAGTTCCAGTGCTCCGTCTGCAGCAATGGAGCAGAGAGCGTCCAGAGGCTGCCCATGACCTGGTGAGAGTCTGAATCCAGAGACAGAGAGCATCTGTAGTTGGAGGCGCCTGACCAGCTCAATGTTTCCTCCTTCTGTTGTATTGCAGGGTAGATTTGGCCCATTTGGTGCTGTATCACCTCTCTCTGTGCTGCAAGAGGAAGTACTTCGATTTCGATCATGAAATCATGTCGTTTGCAAATGAAAACTGGGAGTCTTTGCTTCTTGGCACGGTAGGAAAAAAATATTCATTCGTTCTTTCATTTTCTTTTCGGCTTACTTAGTCCCTTTATTAGTCTGGGGTCACCACAGCGGAATGAACCGACAATTTATCCAGTATATGTTTTACACAGCGGATGCCATTCCAGCTGCAATTTAGTACTGGGAAACACTAATGTCACCATGTTTTTGGACTTGTGGGGGAAACCGGTGCACCCAGAGGAAACTCACACCAACACGAGGAGAACATGCAAACTCCACACAGAGATGCCAACTGACCCAGCCGGGACTCGAACCAGCGACCTTCTACCCACTTGGCCACTGCGCCGCCTTGAGAAAAAAAAAATTATTATTATTATTATTGCACAGCATGATTTTGTATTGTGTGCTCATACATATATATATATATATATATATATATATATATATATATATATATATATATATATATATATACATAGTGGGTACAGAAAGTATTCAGACCCCCTTAAATTTTTTACACTGTGTTATATTGCAGCCATTTGCTAAAATCATTCAAGCTCATTAATGTACACACAGCACCCCGTATTGACAGAAAAACACAGAATTGTTGACATTTTTGCAGATTTATTAAAAAAGAAAAACTGCAAATATCAAATATATATACTGTGTGTGTGTGTGTGTATATATATATATATATATATATATATATATATATATATATATATATATATATATATATATATATATATATATAAAAAGAGGAAATAAATAAGTAAATATGGTATTAATTAGGGTTAATTAGGTAATGAATATTTATTAAAGGGGTCTAATAGTAGTTTTTTGTATATGTGTGTGTGTGTGTGTGTGTGTGTGTGTGTGTGCGTGTGTAGACATACAGAAAAATGTCCCTGTTCTGTTAAACATCACATTTAATTATTTGAAAAAGAATACAAATTTCTAATAATAATAGTTTTGCTAATAGTTTTGTCTTCAACTGTAAAATAATTAATTAATTTAAAAAATAATTAATTAATTTAAATAGCAAGTAGCAAACCAAAAATAAAAATATTAAAAACTACAAAAAGTGATACAAATGCTCAAAACAACGTAAAATCTAATTAAATTAACAACATCTACAATTTTTTTATATATTTAAACATATTATTTACATTTTTTTATTTTATTTTATGCAATATTACGCTAAATACAATATAAAGGGGCAGCACGGTGGCTCAGTGGTTAGCACTGTCGCCTCACAGCAAGAAGGTTGCTGGTTCGAGTCCCGACTGGGCCAGGTGGCTTTTCTATTTGGAGTTTGCATGTTCTCCCCGTGTTGGTGTCGGTTTCCTCCGGGTGCTCCGGTTTCCCCCACAGTCTAAAGACATGCCCTATAGGTGATTTGGATGAACTGAATTTGCCATAGTGTAAGAGTGTTTGTGTATGTGAATAAGTGTGTATGGGTGTTTCCTAGTGATGGGTTGCGACTGGAAATACACCCACTGCATAAAACATATGCCGGATTAGTTTGCGGTTCATTCTGCTGTGGCCACCCTTGATAAATAAGGGACTAAGCCGAAGGAAAATGAATGAAAGAATTCAGTTATTTATTGGGGGCCTATTTCCAGGGGCCCTAAGCGGATGCTTACTTTGCTTATTAGTTAAATTCACCCCTGAATATAGTGTTGTTTCTAAAATAAAGATCATTAATTCTCTATCAATTATAAATTCCACATGCTTCAGACTAGCAAAAGAACTCAAATCATCAATTCACATATTTGTGCTATGAAGTACATCAGTGCTTCAATTCACCCATGGACTTTTTCATAAAAGAAACGTCAGCACAGAAAAGAAAACAGCAGCCGGCGAGCGATTTTTCCAAGTTTTTCAGCCTGTAAATGGGGTCATTTTGGATTTGGTGTCGACTTGAATGTATTCCCGAGTATACTTTTGAATACTCTCTCCTGCAGTTTGTGGTCAATCTGAGCTCTTACCTTTCAAATGCATTTGTTCCACGCCGCCTTTCATTCCTCTCTGTATTTGTGTCTCTCAGCTGTCAGACACGCCGAGGCAAGACCGTTGCCAAAACCTGCTCAACGCTTTAAACTCCCACAAAGACAGGTGAGACACGGATTACGCTCGGAAAAAGGCTGATTTCCATACGGCAGCCCATAGGGGTGTACTGCGGTGCACATTTGCAATATTATCAGCAAAAGCATTACTGTAATTGCTTTACATTATAAGTGGTTTTCCCCTCCCCACAAATAGTGTTTTGATAGCTGACGG
Organism: Danio aesculapii; assembly: GCF_903798145.1. Lineage (NCBI taxonomy): Eukaryota > Metazoa > Chordata > Actinopteri > Cypriniformes > Danionidae > Danio > Danio aesculapii. The sequence continues at coordinate 11,280,449 of NC_079450.1, read as the reverse complement.
TGGTTCCGTCTTTCAGAATAAATAATTTAAAGTCCATTTCCATTTTCTTTCTGTCAAGGTTAGTGGTTGATGCCCGCTCATACGCTGGCGCTTAAATAACTGAATCAGATGTTTTAGTTTGGCGGCCAGAAACAAATAAAAATCTGTCAGCGAAGCCTGAGAAGCAGCAGTTGAATACAAATGCAATCTGATTTGGGTTTATCCTAAAGGTTCGTCTCCGGGAAGGAAATCAAGAAGAAGAAGTGTCTCTTCGGGCTCCAGGTTCGGGCTCCACCCCCTCTGTCATCCGACCAATCACCGTTCATCGCCGAACAGCCAATCAACATCACCCACAGGAGAAGGTCAGAGATGACAGGGCAGGTGGCGAATAGTATCTGGATAAAGCCTTTATGATGCAAGCTGAGATTGCATCACTCAACGATGCAATGTCAGACACAATGCACTCAAATGGAGCGAGTGACGTCACTGTGAGGGGTCTGCAGCCACAAATGTTTTACTAGTTTCTGAAGAGTAAAACTAAATATTTATTTATTTAATGTGTGGAGGGTTTAGTGGATCCCGAGAAGTAAAGTTCGTCGGTTTATTTTTTATTTATTAAGTCGGTTAATAAATTATCATAATGTTACATATAAATCTGTGCAAATCTGTGCAAAGAAAAATTATAATTTGAAAATGTTAATTTAAAAATAAATATATTAAAATATAGACTATAAGAATTTGACGTGGATTTTAAAGAGCCCCTATTATACATGAAATAGGGTCATATTTAGGTTGTAAGGGTCTCCAACAACAGTCTAATATGCATGCAAGGTCAAAAAAAACACTGTCATGGTCTTATAACCTGCATTTATTTTTACCTAATTATCCCAGCGACTCCCATATGAATCATTCAGCGATTGGACCGATGACAGCCTGCTGCGATTGGTCGACACTGACAGCCTTCAGCACGAGACAGAGTGAAATGCCTAGCAGCTAATCAACAATATAAAAGTAGTCACAGTGCACACACGCTTCATAGTGGATGTTGGCTGCCAGTGGGCAGATGCCTAGAGCGCCAGTTCAGCTTGCTGGGCGCAAATTAGACACCTCACCTCGAACCTGAGCTGAACTATTTTGAAACTTGACCGTTGCATGTGTGTAGGAACAGCTGACGATCTGTAAACAAAACGGCATGCGTCGCGTTTTCAACGTGGCTTTACACGCAATATGAGAATATTGCGAGTTAACCTGATACAGCACACGCGGTTACAAGTAACAAAACACAACTAAATACATAATGTGCAAGCTAGAGTAAACGAGGCAATAATTTTAATCGCACGTACTTACACTTGTGAAATAGAGGAAGAAACTGATCCATGATGCACTGATCCATGTTCTGACAGTCTTTACTGATCCTTCCTTTAACAAATGGCCGATGAAGTCTTCTTTGTAAGCATGTAATTTCCAGAAGCACTCGAACTGCTCAAGGCTGGGTGGCTATAATGCGGGGCAGTCTATCTTTGAGTAGACTGTCAATAATATCCATCTGCACAGCGTGACTTCATTCGACCGGTGTCTGTGTGTGGGGCTTTTTTTCTGTTAGTGGGCGGGGCCGCAGGTTTCAAATCTCCCGGGTTTGTGCATGCAACTACTTGTGTTTCGTAGTCGCGTCATCACGAAACACCTAATGACTCGTTATGACTCGTATCAAGACGACTTGTTTGAAGCACTATGAGTCGACTCTTGTATAGATGAATCAATAGTTTTAAACACTGTACACTTACAGATTTAAGCCTTAGCTGGATATTTCACTTCACTTAGAGCTGTGTTACACACTACATGGAAGGGCATTTTTAAAAACACATAATATGGGCTCTTTAACACAAGGTAAAATTAACTTCAATAGATTTTTCTTTCAATTTTATAATTATTAGTTGATTTTCCAAACAGCAGACAAAACAAAACATTAGTTTAAACAGTTTTTATATTTTGTAATAATTCATTTGAACATATTTTGTTTAATATCATGTTAATCAACAATTAAAAAATGTAAATAATTTAAAAAATTTTATTTTTATTATTATTTTAATTAATAAAAAGACAATGTTTGCCAAGATCCAAATAAGGACAACAAAAACATCTCTAGTATGACACAATAGGTAAAAAAAAACAATAAAACAAATTATATATACTGTATACACACACAATGTATATTAATTTTATATAATATTTAAATTAGTTAAATATAGAAAGGAGTTCCACAGGGTTCAGTACTGGGGCCTCTTCCTTTTACAACACTTTAAAACCCAAAAGTCAACTTTATCAAATGAAATGAGTGTAGTTAACTCAAAATTGACTGAAAGTTAATTCTACTCATTTGAAAAGAGTTTTGAAAGTTGCTTCTATACCTCATCACTTCAACTTAAATGGGGTTTGTTCACAGTACTCATAAAGATTAGTTTAGCTCAAATGGTTTGTTGCAATCGGTTTCCTCAAACGGTTTGAGTTGCCTTAACTTATTGGGTTTTACAGTACTCAGTTGGTTTGAGTTCTCTTCATTTATTGGGTTTAACTGTGCTCAAATTGCTTTGTTTACTCAAATGTAATAAGTTCACAGTACTCATTAGGATTAGTTTTTGAACTTAAATGGTTTGTTGCAATCGGTTTCCTCAAATGGTTTGAGTTACCTTAACTTTTTGGGTTTTACAGTGTATATACATAAATAATATTGATCTAAATATCAAAAATGAAATTTTTCATTATTATCCTGATGATACAGTCATACACAGCTGCATCTACACCTAATCTGGCCCTTTCTCAACTACAGATCGCTTTTAATGTACTTCAACATAATTTATCTCAGTTAAACCTAGTTTTAAATGCCGTTAAAACAAAATTTATGTTATTTTCAAGAGTTCACACTTAGCTGATTATTGATAATAAAGCTTGTTTGGCATGCTGTCCCGGGAGAGAGCCCTGAGCTTATGAGATCCTCGAGCCCTGGGCTCCCTCCCATTTGCAGGGCGAGAGGGGAGTTTCGGTCACAGGATATTTATTTACTGTTTGTTCCTAAAGTGCGGTCTGAGATGGAAATTTAAAAAAAGTAAAAATGATTTAGAAATTGAAACACAGGCTTGTAGATGTTTTGAATAGTTTGTTTGTCAATGGGTGATTCATGTTGTGACATGTATACTGCCTAATCTAGGCCTAATCTTGTCCAGGACGCTCTTGTAAAAGAGGTGTTTAATCTCAATAGGTCTTTCCTGGTAAAATAAAGTTTATAATAATTTAATAATAATAATTTGAAATAATTACTGATGGTCTTTTTAGGACCATGTTGGAAAACTCAAAAAACGGGACACAAAAACAGCACTAGCACATCAAGTCTGAAATCAATTTTTTAATAATTTATATTTTGTTAGAAACATTTTCTTAAAGTATCTGATAATTCAAATAATTACTTACAGTTTTTATAACTACGTTTACAAATTGAAAAAAACAGGCATGACACTGCTAGCAGGAAAGATTTAAAACATTTTACAATAAATCAAATCATCAATAATTATAATAATAAATGTACTATTGATATCCCAAACAGATATTTATATATAACATTTTATATTTTCCACAATTTTTATTCATTTTATCTTTCAATAAAAACAAAGCATGAAGTAAAGAGTAAGTATGATTGTAGATGTTGTTGTTGAAGTGAGTGGTTGTCTTGTCTCCAGCCCGTCATCAGTGTCCTGTCAGCGGAGAGCAGTGGCTCCGGATGTGCGTAAACCCAAACGTCGGGTCACTGAGACACAGGTCAGTGCAGAAACAGAAATCAAACATCCCTGTCAGAGTTCGTACACGCACGCACGCACGCACACACACACACACACACATACACACACACACACACACACACACAGTTGGGCTTGTTTTTCTTGTAGTCTTTTAATTATTTTTTGCAAGATGCAGAAAAATCAAGAAGTGTCTACTCTTGCAAGTAGCCATAAATGCATAGCTCACATAAGTGATTGCAGGCATCCATTTTGTATTCTACCAGTTTGGTTTTATTTTGTTTTCTTTTCATTATCCATCTTAACTATTAATAATTTAATTTATTTTTGGTTTAGTCCCTTTATTAATCTGGGGTCGCCACAGTGAAATGAACCGCCAACTTATCCAGCATGTTTTACGCAGTGGATGCCCTTCCAGCTGCAACCCAGTACTGGGAAACACCCATACACACTCAATCACACATATACACTACAGCCAATTTAGCTTACCCAATTCACCTATACCTCATGTCTTTGGACTTGTGGGGGAAACCAGAGCACCAGGAGGAAACCCACGTGAACATGGGGAGAACATGCAAACTCCACTCAGAAATGCCAACTGACCCAGCCGAGGCTCAAACCAGCAACCTTCTTGCTGTGAGGCGATCATGCTATACTGCACCACTGCGTTGCCCCATGCTATTCACTTGTGTTCAATAAATAAAGTTTGCATAGAAATATATATATATATATATATATATATATATATATATATATATATATATATATATATATATATATATATATATCTTTTTTTGGTCAAAATTTCACACCTATATGCCCTTTAAACGGATCATGTTCATTATATTTAATAGCTGATCCTGTGTTTTTTAAGTCTTGTCCAGCAGGAGTTGCAGCAGACACTCTTGACCGTGTGCCGTGCTGTCGTGGTTATGAAGGATCAAACCTGTACAACTCCAGAAAACCAGACGAGGAGATGAATCTGGGGTCAGTAACAGCAGCACATCTACAACTGCTGGGAAATTCACATCATACATCAACACGTGTTTCTGCAACGCAATAAAAAAAGTATTTGCAATTCTTTATGTCAAAATTATATCTTTTACCTTAAAAAAAAGTCCAAAGTAGAAGAGATAAACTTTGAATTGTGACACGGCTAGTTAGAAAAATAAATACATATTTTTTTAGCCTTCCTGTAATTTTCTTTCCCGTAATATGGACTCAAAATTGTACCCTTGGAAAGACTCTGCCCCAATGACTGTTCTTGTGTTTTAATTTCTGAGAGTGTATACAGTACAGAAGTGTTTGTGTGTTTCAGTTCACCGCCGAAGAGAATGTTTGCTCTCTATCATCCATCATACAACGCATCTCAGGACCTGTCTAGAGCTCTTCACCACTACAGGTCTGTCTGTCAGCAAAATATACACACTCAAATCACACGAACTTCATCCTGGCATCAATTATTCAGCTCATCTTATTCTATACTGTATGCTTTTTGCTGTATCTTTTCTATACACTTTGACTATATCTTAGAAGGACACAGCCATATCACCCTGCAGCCCAATATCAGTTAGTCACTGAAGTTAAGCAGGGCTGAGCTTGGTCAGTATATGGGTGGGAGACCACATGGGAACAGTAAGTTGCTGTTGGAAGTGGTGTTAGTGAGGCCAGCCAGGGGTGCTCAACCTGTGGTCTGTGTAAATGCGAATGCCCCAGTAATAGTGAAGGGGACACTATACTGTCAGTGAGCTCCATCTTTCTGATGAGACGTTAAACCAAGGTGCTGACTTTCTGTGGTCATTATAAAATCCCACGTCTCCTGAAGAGTAGGGGTATAACCTCGGTATCCTGGCCAAATTCCTTCCATTAGCCTTTATCCATCATGGCTTACCAATCATCCCCATCCACTGAATTGGCTGTATCACTGTCTCTCCACTCCCCCTATAGCTGGTGTGTGGTGAGCACACTGGCGCCGTTGTCCTGTGGCTGCTGTCGCATCATCCAAGTGGATGCAGCACACTGGTGGTGGTGGTGGTGGTTTCCCTTGTGTCATGTCTTCTTGTGGCATATTAAACGTAACATTTTTTTCTTTTTTTTTGTTGTTTTATTATTATTTTTATGTATTGTTTGGGTTTTGTGAAGAAGGTCGCTGGTTCGAGCCTTGGCTGGGTCAGTTGGCATTTCTGAGTGGAGTTTGCATTTTCTCCCCCGGTTTCCCACACAAGTCCAAAGATGTGGTACAGGTGAATTGGATATGCTAAAATTGACTGTAGTGTGTGTGTGTGTGTGTGTGTGTGTGTGTGAATGAGTGTGTATGGGTGTTTCCCAGTGATGGGTTGCAGTTGGAAAGGCAATTTTCAGCTGCGTAAAGCTTACAGTATGCCTGAAAAGTAGGTGGTTCAATCCGCTGTGGTGACCCCAGATTAATAAAGGGACTAAGCCGAAAAGAAAATGAATGAATGAATGTTTGGGCCTTTTCCCAAAATCTGGTTCAATTACATTAACATTCTGGTGTCAACAGCTTCATTAGAAACGTTATTCCCAGGAAAAAAACATGATGTGTTGAATCCCCTCCCCCCTCCCCGCCGATGGCTCAGTTTCATCTCTCTTTACATGTCTGATGTTGTCCTCCTCAGTGCAGAGGACCCTTGTGGACTTCCAGCTCCCTGCCTTCCGTGCTCTGTGTCGTCGGCTCACGCACCGGCACAGCGTTATGAAAGCTGCCCTTCTCTCTTCCTGCGGGACGTGCCGCCCTTTCACAGTCCCGTGGGCATGGCTGCGCCGGCGGGCATGGGCTGGGCAGGAGGAGACGCTGTCCGAATCCTTGCCCGACGCGTGACGGCTGACGGAAAGCTCCAATACCTGGTGGAGTGGGGGAATGTGAGCGTCTACTGAAAACACCATCGGCAGAGACCCAGGAAAGGGCTACAGACGTCCAGATGAACTGCTAGAAAAATGTGAGAGGCTGTTTGGGACGAAACACTTGTACAAATATATGTTTGCTCATACATTCACCGACCACTTTATTAGGTACACCTTACTCAAAACTGTCTTAATCCTCTATGCCCTTCATGGCATAGATTCAACAAGGTACTGGAAATATTCCTTTTTGGAATAGATATTTTGGTCCATATTGACATGATAACATCACGCAGTTGCTGCAGATTTGTTTGGTGCACATCAATGATGCGAATCTCCCATTCCACCACATCCCAAATGTGCTCTATTGGATTGAGATCTGGTGACTGTGGAGGCTATTTGAGTACAGTGAACTCATTGTCATGTTCAAGAAACCAGTCTGAGATGATTCGCGCTTTTTGACATACCATGCTATTCTGCTGGAAGTAGCCATCAGAAGATGGGTACACTGTGGTCATAAAGGCATGGACAGCAAAAATACTCAGGTAGGCTGTGGTGTTGACATGATGCTCAGTTGCCACTAATGGGCTCAAATTGTGCCAAGACAATATCCCCCACACCATTACACCACCACCACCAGCCTGAACCGTTGATACAAGGTAGGATGGATCCATGCTTTCATGTTGTTGATGCCGAATTCTGACCCTACCATCTGAATGTTGCAGCAGAAATCGAGACTTAACAGACCAGGCAACGTTTTTCCAATCTTCTATTGTCTAATTTTGGCGAGCCTGCGTGAATTGTAGCCTCAGTTTCCTGTTCTTAGCAGACAGGAGTGGCACCCAGGGTGGTCTTCTGCTGCTGTAGCCCATCTGCCTCAAGGTTGGATGTGTTGTGTGTTCAGAGATGCTCTTCTGTATACCTCGGTTGTAACGAGTGGTTATTTGAGTTACTGTTGTCTTTCTATCAGCTTGAACCAGTCAGGCCATTCTCCTCTGACCCTTGGCATCAACAAGGCATTTGTGCCCACAGAACTGTCGCTCACTGGATATTTTTTCTTTATTTGGGAAATCATCTCTGTAAACCCTAGAGATGGTTGTGCATGAAAATCCCACCCTGTCTGGCAACAACCATGCCACGTTCAAAGTCAACTTAAATCACCTTTCTTCTCCATTCTTATGCTCGGTTTGAACTGCAGCAGATCGTCCTGACCATGTCTACATGCCTAAATGCATTGAGTTGCTGCCATGTGATTGGCAGAAAGAAATTTGCGTTAGCAAGCAGTTGGACAGGTGTACCTAATAAAGTGGCCGGTAAGTGTATATACCAAACATCTTTGGTGGGATGAAACCCAATAAACACAAATATGTTTCCTCATGTATATACAGTTGAAGTCAGAATTATTAGCCCTCCTGTGAATTTTTTATTCTTTTTTTAACCATTTCCCAAATGATGTTTAACAGAGCAAGGAAATTTTCACAGTATTTATAATAATATTTTTTCTTCTGGAGAAAGTATTGTTTGTTTTATTTTGGCTAGAATAAAACCAGTTTTTTTTTTTTTTAAACCATTTTAAGATCAATATTATTAGCCCTTTTAAGCAATATTTTTTTTTTTTCGATTGTCTTCAAAATAAACCACTGTTATACAACGACTTGCCTAATTACCCTGACTTTAACCTAATTAACCTAGTTAAGCCTTTAAATGTCACTTTAAGCTGTATAGAAGTGTCTTAAAAACATCTAGTAAAATATTATATACTGTCAAATCAAACAGAATTTGGGAAAAACAGATATTGCTAATAATTCTGTATTTGTACGGGCAAGTGTTTAGTGTGTTTTGTGCCACTTAAGAACGCTCCAGATAATGTTTGGTATATATAAGCAAACATATATATGTACACACAAGTTATTCAGTGTGTTTGGTCCTAAACAGCCTCCCATAGGAAACCACCGCGAGCACATCCAGGTCGAGCTACAGCAGATTATACTGTTAAATCCCTCACGCTTTTCTTTTACAGTGTCTCTTCTATTTTGAATACTGTTAGAAAACGCCTTTAGAATGCCTTGAACTTTATCATCATGATTTTGTAATGCATAAGCTACTCATCGCCATCACGTCGTTCATCTACACATAGGGGTCAGACATATACGGACAATTTCAGGAACGCTTCATCATGCTGATACTTCGGTAATTGTAATATTTTGACCACAGGGAAATGAGTGCTCTTTTTTTAAAGATAGACATGAAGACGTATTGTAAGTTAAAGGCACAGTATGTAATTTTCACCACTAGAGGGAGCACATTCACAACAAACAAAGGCATAGTTTGATGATGCAGTGACTGAGTGTGGAATCATGGGAGTTGTTCATGGTTATCATTGCATCATATGAGACTCCTGCAGATATGTTCACAGATGAGCTAAAGTATTTAACACTTATTATCATGGTAGTATGAAGCAGAATGATGCTGTGTTCACACCAGACGCGGCACACACAAATAAATTGCGCTATTTGCACTTAAATAGACACGTGAACATTTTGAGTTAACTCGCTTCATTCACACGTGAAATTCACTTCACAGTTGACGTTGATTCGCATCATGGCGTCTGTATGCCCAGTGACTCTAGTTTCGTTGCTATTGACTAACATGGATTTTATTGAGAGATTAACTGTGCTTTAGGAAGGCTAAAAAACAGAGTATATTCATTCGGCGCCGTGTCTGACTCCACTAGATTGTTTCAGAGGTGCACACAGCTCTTTGGGTTCATGAACTTCTCCAGAAACTATACCTGGATGATGGAAGCTTTCAGTGGTGCTTCAGACAGAGCTGAGCCCAGTTTGATGAGCTGTTGTCAGTGTCAGCAAGAGCAAAAACAGGCACTACATCATAATCACGCCTCTATAAGAGCAAGCTCCTGATTGGTTAACGCAGCACAAATGTTCGTTGAAGTTCAGATTTTCCAACTTTTCCAGCAATTCGCGTGTTAAGCTAACGTCAAAACGCTCAACTTGCACCGCCTTATTCACGTGACCGCGCCACAGGATGTCTACTCATGTCTTTGCATTGACTTAACATGTAAATCACTCACGCTTGACGTTTCATCCACGTCTGGTGTGAACACACCAAAAGGCTGAAAGCCGTCGAAGCGAAACGAGCGCACTGAAGTAATTACTGATGAGAGATGAGTGTGAGGCGGCACGAAAGCAAAAGGGTTTTATTATGACACAGTCCACTACTTACTGTTCAGACAAAATACATTTCAGGCTTCTGTTATAATTGTAATTCTGGTCTGTGCAATCCAGAATGCAATCCATATTAAAGCCTCTTTGGTGTTTACCTGTTTTATCTGGAAAGTCCCTTTTACAAACTTTTCAAGGTTAAACACAAAAAAACTGCTAATATTTTTTACAGTATGTAACGTCTTTAGCATTAACAAACAGGACACACTGTAGTCTCACTATATGAAATTGTTTATTTCTCTAGATGTGAACATTCTTTGACATATTTGGGATAATGCAAGTACCTGAGCAAAATATATAACACTGTTCTAGTGGTTTTTGGATATTTGAATGAACAAATCTTACATATTGTGCCTTTAAACTCAGTACATAGTAGTTACATGGCATAACATTGATTACCAATAATTTACAATATTTTACATGTTTATTTTACATGTTCCCTTGTTTTCAACACTGTGCCACTAATGCTGTCAGTTGACCTTAACTCAGACTCAATCTCTGAATATTCCTTTGACAGAAAGTGCATACTTAAAACACTTCACGATTTTACCCATCGAGACACCTTTATTAAAAATGTAAAAGCAGTATGTCAGCATAAGCTATTCAAAGGGTGGTGTTAAGTGGCTATAAGATGTGTAAAATCTTCTAACCCTGTTAAAATCACTGTAACTTATGGAAGCCTGATTTTAACAGAAAAAAAAACCTTGGTTAATCACAATTATGACATAAAAAGACAAAATTAACAGCCAGTTTCTTTTGTCATGCTGTTATGTTATAAATATGACTTCAAATATCAACTTTTATGCCAGAATAAGGAATTATTATAACATTTAAATCATGACTTTTTAAAATTCCAACATAATTTTATTGAGTAATATGACTTTAAAGAGCACCTATGATGAAAGTCATCTTTTTAAAGCTGTTTGGACAGAACTGTGTTTAGGTATAGTGTGTCTACAGTCATATTGGAGTGATATAAACACAATAAGTCTCTTTTTTTTTAAATTTCCTGACGTTAAAATAGGATCCAAATACCTCCCATTTTGAGGCCCACCCAACGTGACATAGGAGTGTGGTTTCCCTGCCCAACGATTTGATTAAAAATTGCATATCAACATGTCTCTGTAGTAACACGTGCAATCATATAAACAAGACAGGACATGCGCAAAGCAACTGGGATTAAAAGATCTGTTTAGTTCTCTGTGATCATCAGTCATCATCAAATGTGATCAAGAATGAGTTTTACAAGTTGTAAGCATTTTTAAAACAGTGCATGTTTGTAATTACAGTGATTTTACTATCTTTACTTCATCACCACAGCCACATGTCAGTACCAAAACCATCAGGTTTATTTTGTACATTGACATAACAGATATCCATACAGCAGTGGGTGTTAACATGTATCCTGTCACATTTGCAGTGCAAAAACAGTGCAAAGTTAAACGCCACAACAAATACATCAAATAATTATTGGGAAACTTCTCCCTGTAGTATTTCTCACAAACTTTAAGTGAGATCTGCTTCCTTCATATCTGTGACTGTCAGTGTTGGGTAGGTTACTCTGGAAATGTAATAAATTACAGTTTACAAATTACCCTATTTAAAATTATTTAAAATGTAATAAGTAGCATACTTTTTCAGTTACTTTATAAAAGTAAAGTAACTGATAACATCTGATTACTTTTTGAATACTTTACTTTTAAGTTTCTAATTTGCATTTATAGCAAGCAGTTGTGACCGTAGCTCTTTACTGTTAGCATCTCAAAATCTTTCATCACTTGAATTAAGATTATATTCATTTAATTTTAAAGCACAGCCGTCACAAAACCAGACCTTATAACAAAAAAATGTTTACTGTTGTTACAAAATCAAAATTTTAGTTAGTTGTACAGGGAGATTTTTTTTGGGAATTTGCAATTAAAAAAAATAGATCCAAGCTATTTTTGCAATTTTCATTTTTTAATCGAAGCAACTTAAATCCAAGTCAATCATATCTTAGTGATCAATAAAACTGTCAAAGTAACATATGAGGCCGAATTGTTCAGTTCCATTATTTACTGCAAATAATATGCTGCACCAAACAGAAACAAATTATAGTATATAACAGCACAAACTAAAAATCCAGTAAAATAAGGTGTCACACATTTAAAATACTATTGTAATTTATAGTAAAGAGTAATATTTAGGAATATGCATTATATTGTAGAAAAGTTTGTTGTCAACCACCGAAAAACAGGTAGAAGAAGAAATCCTCATTCTCACCATCATATGGCTTTATTTTCATTGGCTAAACACCAACTTCACAGCTCTGTGAATGTCGGTGCTGTCACTTATTGATTCGCGATTGGTAAATGTAGCTTGTGTAGACGCTACTGCGTTACTTGACTAAAATAATAGTTGCACTACTGAAAAGCTATTTGATTTAGAAAGTAGCGACGCTACCATCACGCTACTGAGAAATGTAGTTATAGCAGAATAGCACCGCTTTAATAAATGGCCTAAGCAGAAGGCATCGCGCATATCAAAAACTGGCAAAGCAACAGATTATTATTATTCAACATATCCCAGGTTTTTAAAGAAATTTTTTAGATTCCCCGCCCCCCCACGTCACTACTGTTACATTTATTTTGTAATTAAATTACGTAACGCCGTTACACAGAACTAGTTACTCCCCAACACTGGTCACTGTGCTGTTTATCTGATGCAGCCGAGGCGGAGATTGAGGCACACTCTGACAGGCACATGGGGACGGTGGGCAGGGAGAACTAGCATTAATGGCACAGGCAACAAAAACAGCTGTTCAGAGCAGAAAAATCCAATATTCTGAAAGGTATAATAAATAATCTGATGGGAGTTTTGAGCTGAAGTTTTACAGACACATACTGGAGACACAAAAGACTTATCTTAAATCTTGAAAAGGGGGTCAAACAGGTGCCCTTTAAATTACAATGGCTTTATATTATACAGTAATGCTTCATAAGGGTGATTTTTTTTTAGGCTTCCATAGGTATTTGAATGGCTTATTGCTTTTAAAGAAATAGCAGCAAAAGAAATGTGATTTTCAAGATGACAGAAACCGAGATTAAGGCCCTGAGCACTGATTGAAATAGATCGCTCTGCCTGAATAAAAGTGCTTGGCAGTTTGTCCTTACATGACGCACATTTCATCAGTGAATGATAATGAATGTATTGTGTATGATTTTATTTTCAAATTCCATGGTATGTACTTGTTAGGTCATAGATGAAGTTCATGTCAGGGTGACAAGAATTAGCAGACTGTAGTCTTTTTTTATTGTCAAGTCTAAGTTTAATTCGATGTATTCTTTGACGTTTATGTCAGATTATGTTTATATGTATTCTAGGTTGACACCTAAAATGTAAGCAAACAATAAAAAAACATTATGTTGTATAAAACTTGTCCACTTCCTCTGTATTTATACATACAAATAATTGTGAACTTAATGACTGTGTATTTCACTATTATTTAAATGTTTATTTTATATAATAGCGCTACAAAACATCTTTATAAAACTTTTGCTATGTTAATAATCAGAATTTTATATAAGAATACATAAAATTAAACACTTTATGCTCACTGAAAATCTGATGTTTGTTATAGCAAGCCATTGTAATTGCTAAAAAAACCCCTAAGCTGGTTAGCTGGTTTTAGCTGGTCGGTAAGCATGGTTTTAGGAGGCTTTTGGCAATTTCCAGCCTGGTCTTAGTTACTCCGGCTGAGATACCAGTTGGAATAAGCTAAAACCAGCTTGACCAGCCTAGATTAAACTGGACATAGCTGGAATAAGCTAAAACCAGCTTGACCAGCCTAGATTAAACTGGACATAGCTGGTTTTAGCTGGTCGGTAAGCATGGTTTTAGGAGGCTTTTGGCAATTTCCAGCCTGGTCTTAGTTACTCCGGCTGAGATAACCAGTTGGAATAAGCTAAACCAGCTTGACCAGCCTAGATTAAACTGGACATAGCTGGAATAAGCTAAAACCAGCTTGACCAGCCTAGATTAAACTGGACATAGCTGGTTTTAGCTGGTCGGTAAGCATGGTTTTAGGAGGCTTTTGGCAATTTCCAGCCTGGTCTTAGTTACTCCGGCTGAGATACCAGTTGGAATAAGCTAAAACCAGCTTGACCAGCCTAGATTAAACTGGACATAGCTGGAATAAGCTAAAACCAGCTTGACCAGCCTAGATTAAACTGGACATAGCTGGTTTTAGCTGGTCGGTAAGCATGGTTTTAGGAGGCTTTTGGCAATTTCCAGCCTGGTCTTAGTTACTCCGGCTGAGATACCAGTTGGAATAAGCTAAAACCAGCTTGACCAGCCTAGATTAAACTGGACATAGCTGGAATAAGCTAAAACCAGCTTGACCAGCCTAGATTAAACTGGACATAGCTGGTTTTAGCTGGTCGGTAAGCATGGTTTTAGGAGGCTTTTGGCAATTTCCAGCCTGGTCTTAGTTACTCAGGCTGAGATACCAGTTGAAATGAGCTAAAACCAGCTTGACCAGCCTAAATTAAACTGAACATAGATGGTTTTGGCTGGTCTTCCAGCTAAGACCAGACTGGAAATGTCTAAAACCCCTCTAAAACCATGCAATCAACCAGCTAAAACCAGCCAACCAGTTTTGGATGGATTAAGATTGTTTTTTCAGCAGAAAACAAAATGTTAAAAAGCCAAGAAGAACGTGATTTCACATCCATGTGCAAAAAAAGTAGATGAATAAGTCTACATTCGATTTTTTGTTAACTTTTTCAAGGATTGTGCATGAGGAGAGAGCAGTGTTGCCAGATTAAGCAGTTTTTAATTTGATTATGGTGGTAAAAAAAAAAAAGGTTGACCAAAATTGGGCTGTTTTTGTGCTTTTGGCCTGGAAAAACAGTCAGCTGTGTATGTGGCAACATTGGGAGAGGCAGATGGGTGCGTGTAATGTATCCAGCAGATGGCAGCAGTGCTCGACCATTGAACGCCCACTTCCTCTAACTAACAGGTGAGCAAACTTGTATCACATTCATGGAAATGTCGCAATATCGCTTCTTGGAAGTTCAACTGTGGCTTATTATATGTTTTATAATTATGGTATTTCGGAGAGATAACATAATAGACTGAATTGTTGAAGAGGTAAAGAACTATATAGATCCTAAAAAAAGCAATTATATACTGATACTTTCTGATGATTTTTTAGTGCTTCTTTTATCCTCACTTGTAAGTCGCTTTGGATAAAAACATCTGCTAAATGAGTAAATGTAAATCTTTCTGTGTTTGTGTTGAACGCCATTTTGGCTCTTGTTGCCTTGACAGCAGCAGGCCTCAGTTTCAGGTCTGGAGAATCTCGACAGAAATGGACGCATGAATGTATGGTATTATAAGTTGTCTATCTCTGCACACTAATGTTGCTCAAAGAAACTTTGAAATATTGTTAGAAGTTTTGTGTCCATGGCTGACCAAGCCTAATCGTTTTAAAAACTACAGATAATTTTTCTTCTTAAAGGTTTACCAGTAGTTTGCATACCGCCATCTTCTGGAATTATTTAATTGCTACATTATTACGCCTATTCATTTTCAAGTTCTTGATATTAATCTAGTCCTGGTCCAAAAAAATCCAATATTTAACTCCTTGTCCGGTCGTGCAATATTCCATATATTATATCATATTTCTGTCATGTTTTTACCAAGACCTGTAACTTTTGTATTTGCCATGATAATAGCCTACATAAAATTATGCCAGTGATTTTGCAACGAGGCTGAATCCAGCTTCTTATTCGCAGCTTCTTATTGACGCTATGCGGTCCACCTTAAAAACCGCGACGCTTCTGTTTTTCAGCTTCTTATTCGCGCTCAACTTAGGGACCGTGTTTATTTGTGTTCCTTTTTGAAAAACGAAAAAGGCTAAATGAAACTTATATAATATAGAAAACGGGCTGTAAGCATGAAATCTAATTGCATCATTGATTAATTATTGACAGTGCCATCGTTTGAGTACAGTATATTTCTGTTTTTTTTTTTTCAGAAATATTGTCCTGTATGAAGACCTCACATGACCCACCTATGTATAGACAGTGCCTGCCTCTGCAAAGATTTTAGTTACAAAATAATTCTTTTAATTTATTCAAGTTGTAAAAGTTACTGCATGTTTTATAGTGTACTGCATGTTTTTTAGTATTCTATACTACAATACTACAATTTGTATTAGACACCCACGCCTGTAAATACAATTCTAGTTTTGTTAAACCTATTGTTTCAAAGAACAGACAATGCACTTTTTATACACATTTTATATACCTTATACAAATGAATGTGAATTGAACTAAATGAGCTATTGCATAATTAATTACTGTACCGTGTTGTCTTTAATTCTACACAACAGGCTAATAGTATATATGTCATGCGTCTGCATATGTATAAATATGTATAATTCTATACATTGATAAGACAGACAAAAAAAAAAGTATAAAAATACAGACATTTCAATAAATGCCCAGTTGGAGGTGCTATATGCCAAGTTTTTTGCTTATTCATTTATTGTTTTACTTGAAACCTATATGTATTTGTGTGCCTACTACATACTATATATGTGTACTATAAACTATGTGTGTGTGTGTGTGTGTGTGTGGGTGTGTATTTTAACATTAAAAATGTTTAACACTAAAGATAATAATATTATGTTTATGTCATAAATTTATACAAAATAAAGATGCTAATACATAATGATTTAATAATGATTTAATAATAATTGTTATTATTATAATTATAATTATTATTAGTAGTAGTAGTAGTGAAATAAAAATATTTTACAATGAACTTATACATATTGTACTGATTACATTCATTCATTCATTTTCTTGTCGGCTTAGTCCCTTTATTAATCCGGGGTCGCCACAGTAACCACCAACTTATCCAGCAAGTTTTTACGCAGCGGATGCCCTTCCAGCCGCAACCCATCTCTGGGAAACATCCACACACACACTCATACACTACGGACAGTTTAGCCTACCCAATTTACCTGTACCGCATGTCTGGACTGTGGGGGAAACCGGAGCACCCGGAGGAAACCCATGCAAACACAGGGAGAACATGCAAACTCCAGACAGAAACGCCAACTGAGCCGAGGATCAAACCAGCGACCTTCTTGCTGTGTGGCGAACGTGATACCCACTGCGCCACTGTGTCGCCGTACTGACATATAAATGCCAATTAATCTATATACCTTATGAAAATGTATAAATATGTACCTATTTATAAATATGTGTGTAAAATATGTCTCTCTCTCTCTCTACATATATATATATATATATATATATATATATATATATATATATATATATATATATATATATATATATATAGGATATGTATGTATATATATATATATATATATATATATATATATATATATATATATATATATAGGATATGTATGTATATATATATATATATATATATATATATATATATATATATATATATATAGGATATATATATATATATATATATATATATATATAGGATATATATATATATATATATATATATATATATATATATATATATATATAGGATATGTATATATATATATATATATATATATATATATATATATATATATATATATATATATATATAGGATATGTATATATATATATAGGATATATATATATATATATATATATATATATATATATATATATATATATATAGGATATGTATATATATATATATATATATATATATATATATATATATATATATATATATATATATATATATATATATATAGGATATGTATGTATATATATATATATATATATATATATATATATATATATATATATATATATATATATATAGTATATATATATATATATATATATATAGTATATATATATATATATATATATAGTATATATATATATATATATATATATATATATATATATATACAATACAATACATTTTCTTGTGTCTGTGTTTATTTAAGTGTGTGTATATGTACTCATTCATTTTCTTTTCGGCTTATTCCCTTTATTAAACTTTGATCGCCACAGCGGAATGAACTGCCAACTTTACGCAGCGGATGCCCTTTCAACTGCAACCTATCTCTGGGAAAGATCCACAGTCATACACTATATACTACTACTACTAATAATAATAATAACAATAATAAAAATTATTATTATTATTATTATTATTATTAATAAGCTTATTGTTGGTATTTTATAAAAAAAAATAGATATTTTACAAGACGCTTATACATATTGTTCTTGTCTATCACAGTAAAATAATACACAAATTAAACACCAGCATTTTCAGGCTAGGTACCACTAGTTAATTTTGACACAGCAGAACAGTTGTTCCAATGCACTCTTGGCACATTTGGTGGTGCTGTATCTCAGCGGTCTTTGAGAGTGCGTTGAAATCTTACTTGGGTCTTGTAGACAATCTTCCCATCTATCAGCAAACCCAGAATAATATCAATGTACTCTACCAATTTTAGGTTATGGATCTCTGAACTTGCCATAAATTGCAATACAGCAAGGCAAAAACAGTTATGTACCATTGCACTCTGTGCACAATTGGTGGCGCTATATCTCAGCAGTCTCTGAGGGTGCGTTGAATATCTCACTGGGGTCTTGTAAACAATGTTCCAATCTATTAGCAAACCCAGATTCATACCACATTACTGTACCAATTTTAAGTTATTGACCTCTGAATATGCAAAAAATCGCAATACAGCTATGCACCATTGCACTCTTTGCACAATTGGTGGCGCTATATCTCAGCAGTCTCTAAGGGTGCGTTGAATATCTCACTGGGGTCTTGTGAACAGTGTTCCAATCTATCAGCAAACCCAAATTCATACCACAATACTGTACCATTTTCTGACTATTGACCTCTAAACTTGCCAAAAATCGCAATACAGCAAGGCAAAAACAGTTATGTACCATTGCACTCTGGGCACAATTGGTGGCGCTATATCTCAGCAGTCTCTGAGGGTGCGTTGAATATCTCACTGGGGTCTTATAAACAATGTTCCCATCTATCAGCAAACCCAGATTTATACCACATTACTGTACCAATTTTAAGTTATTGACCTCTGAATATGCAAAAAATCGCAATACAGCTAAGCACCATTGCACTCTTGGCACAATTGGTGGCGCTATATCTCAGTAGTCTTTGAGGGTGCGTTGATTATCTCACTGGGGTCTTGTAGACAATGTTCCAATCTATCAGCAAACCCAGATTCATACCACATTACTGTACCAATTTTAAGTTATTGACCTCTGAATATGCAAAAAATCGTAATACAGCTATGCACCATTGCACTCTGGGCACAATTGGTGGCACTATATCTCAGTAGTCTTTGAGGGTGCGTTGAATATCTCACTGGGGTCTTGTAGACAATGTTCCAATCTATCAGCAAACCCAGATTCATACCACATTACTGTACCAATTTTAAGTTATTGACCTCTGAACTTGCCAAAAATCGCAATACAGCAAGGCAAAAACAGTTATGTTAGTTATATTAGTGAAAACAGTTATATTAGTGAAAATAACCAACGATTTACTCTTAGCTGCTGACCAAGGGTGCATCTCGCTATTAGTTCTACTCGATCTTAGTGCGGCATTTGACACCATTGACCATGGTATCCTTATTAATCGCTTAAAGTCTACAGGTGTCCAGGGACATGCCCTACAATGGTTTAAGTCATACTTATCTGACCGTTACCAGTTTGTAAATATAAATGGACAGCCTTCACAAATCAGCCCAGTAAAATACGGGGTGCCTCAAGGATCAGTTTTAGGCCCTTTACTGTTTACAATATACATGCTACCCCTGGGAGACATTATTAGAAGACATGGGATCAGCTTTCACTGCTATGCAGATGATACTCAATTATATATTTCAACTAAACCTGACGAGACGTCTAATCTGTCCAAGCTAACTGAGTGTATTAAAGATGTTAAAGACTGGATGACCAACAATTATCTTCTCTTAAACTCAGACAAAACAGAATTATTACTTATTGGGCCTAAATCCTGTACACAGCAGATCTCACAACTCGATCTACAATTAGAGGGATACAAAGTTAGCGTTAGCTCTACTATAAAAGATCTGGGTGTCATATTAGACAGCAATTTAACTTTTAAAAATCATATTTCCCATGTCACAAAAACTGCTTTCTTTCATCTGAGAAATATAGCTAAGTTACGAAGTATGCTATCCATCTCAGATGCAGAAAAGCTAGTCCATGCTTTTATGACTTCTAGGCTGGACTACTGTAATGCACTGTTTGCTGGCTGCCCAGCATCCTCTATTAACAAACTTCAATTAGTACAAAATGCAGCTGCCAGAGTTCTTACCAGGTCTAGAAAATTTGATCACATCACCCCAATGTTATCCTCCTTACACTGGCTGCCTGTTAAGTTTCGTATTGAATTTAAAATATTGCTTCTTACATATAAAGCTTTAAATAATCTAGCTCCTGTTTATCTAACCAATCTTCTGTCTCGCTACAATCCAACTCGCTCTTTAAGATCTCAAAACTCAGGGCTTCTGGTAGTACCTAGAATAGCAAAGTCGAGTAAAGGAGGTCGAGCCTTCTCATTTATAGCTCCTAAACTCTGGAATGGCCTTCCTGATAACGTCCGAGGCTCAGACACACTCTCCCAATTCAAAACTAGATTAAAGACCTATCTGTTCAGTAAAGCATACACTTAGTGCACCACTTAGGGGGCTTCCACACAGGTTATGCATCTTGCTGATATACACTTGCTGATATACACTGTGAACATCAGCTACGCTAATTATTTTCTTTATTCTCCATTTCCACCTGGGGATACTCTTCCCGAGGCCCTCAGACTATGCAGAGTCACTGATTCGATCCAAGACCAACGACGAGATGATCCCAAGGTTTCCATATCCTGGACCTGGCCGAATCCTGAACAACTACTGCGATGGTCATGGAAGAGTGGAGAACATGAGACTGATTCCTATGACGCTCCAGAGACAGACGAGTCGTCGCTGGGGCCAGCTTCCAGCCTCCGCCACTGAGACTGCAGCTCTGCACAAGACGTTTGGCCAGCGGAGAAATTAAAATGGTCGTGCCCAACTGAGTCTGGTTTCTCTCAAGGTTTTTTTTTCTTCACTTCCGCCTTTAGTGAAGTTTTTTTTCCCTCTCCGCTGTCGCCACTGGCTTGCATGGTTCAGGATCTGTAGAGCTGCGCATCGATGGATTTGCTCGTCAGTATTTGGACTCTCAGTAGTGATTATTAAACCACACTGAACTGAGCTAAACTGAACTGAACTTAAACACTACAAACTGAACTACACTGTTCCTATTTACTGTGACCTTTTATGTGAAGCTGCTTTGACACAATCTACATTGTATAAGCGCTATACAAATAAAGGTGAATTGAATTGAATTGAATTATGTACCATTGCACTCTGGGCACAATTGGTGGCGCTATATCTCAGCAGTCTCTGAGGGTGCGTTGAATATCTCACTGGGGTCTTGTAAACAGTGTTCCAATCTATCAGCAAACCCAAATTCATACCACAATACTGTACCATTTTCTGGTTATTGATCTCTAAACTTGCCAAAAATCGCAATACAGCAAGGCAAAAACAGTTATGTACCATTGCACTCTGGGCACAATTGGTGGCGCTATATCTCAGCAGTCTCTGAGGGTGCGTTGAATATCTCACTGGGGTCTTGTAAACAGTGTTCCAATCTATCAGCAAACCCAGATTCATACCACATTACTGTACCAATTTTAAGTTATTGACCTCTGAACTTGCCAAAAATCGCAATACAGCAAGGCAAAAACAGTTATGTACCATTGCACTCTGGGCACAATTGGTGGCGCTATATCTCAGCAGTCTCTGAGGGTGCGTTGAATATCTCACTGGGGTCTTATAAACAATGTTCCCATCTATCAGCAAACCCAAATTCATACCACATTACTGTACCATTTTTAAGTTATTGACCTCTGAATATGCCAAAAATCGCAATACAGCAAGGCAAAAACAGTTATGTACCATTGCACTCTGGGCACAATTGGTGGCGCTATATCTCAGCAGTCTCTGAGGGTGCGTTGAATATCTCACTGGGGTCTTATAAACAATGTTCCCATCTATCAGCAAACCCAAATTCATACCACATTACTGTACCATTTTTAAGTTATTGACCTCTGAATATGCCAAAAATCGCAATACAGCGAGGCAGAAACAGTTATGTACCATTGCACTCTGGGCACAATTGGTGGCGCTATATCTCAGCAGTCTCTGAGGGTGCGTTGAATATCTCACTGGGGTCTTATAAACAATGTTCCCATCTATCAGCAAACCCAGGTTTATACCACATTACTGTACCAATTTTAAGTTATTGACCTCTGAATATGCAAAAAATCTCAATACAGCTATGCACCATTGCACTCTGGGCACAATTGGTGGCGCTATATCTCAGCAGTCTTTGAGGGTGCGTTGAATATCTCACTGGGGTCTTGTAGACAATGTTTCAATCTATCAGCAAACCCAGATTCATACCACATTACTGTACCAATTTTAAGTTATTGACCTCTGAACTTGCCAAAAATCGCAATACAGCGAGGCAAAAACAGATGTACCATTGCACTCTGGGCACAATTGGTGGCGCTATATCTCAGCAGTCTCTGAGGGTGCGTTGAATATCTCACTGGGGTCTTATAAACAATGTTCCCATCTATCAGCAAACCCAGATTTATACCACATTACTGTACCAATTTTAAGTTATTGACCTCTGAATATGCAAAAAATCGCAATACAGCTATGCACCATTGCACTCTTGGCACAATTGGTGGCGCTATATCTCAGCAGTCTTTAAGGGTGCGTTGAATATCTCACTGGGGTCTTGTAGACAATGTTCCAATCTATCAGCAAACCCAGATTCATACCACATTACTGTACCAATTTTAAGTTATTGACCTCTGAATATGCAAAAAATCGCAATACAGCTATGCACCATTGCACTCTGGGCACAATTGGTGGCGCTATATCTCAGCAGTCTCTAAGGGTGCGTTGAATATCTCACTGGGGTCTTGTAGACAATGTTTCAATCTATCAGCAAACCCAGATTCATACCACATTACTGTACCAATTTTAAGTTATTGACCTCTGAACTTGCCAAAAATCGCAATACAGCGAGGCAAAAACAGTTATGTACCATTGCACTCTGGGCACAATTGGTGGCGCTATATCTCAGCAGTCTCTGAGGGTGCGTTGAATATCTCACTGGGGTCTTATAAACAATGTTCCCATCTATCAGCAAACCCAGATTTATACCACATTACTGTACCATTTTTAAGTTATTGACCTCTGAACTTGCCAAAAATCGCAATACAGCGAGGCAAAAACAGTTATGTACCATTGCACTCTGGGCACAATTGGTGGCGCTATATCTCAGCAGTCTCTGAGGGTGCGTTGAATATCTCACTGGGGTCTTGTAAACAGTGTTCCAATCTATCAGCAATCCCAAATTCATACCACAATACTGTACCATTTTCTGACTATTGACCTCTAAACTTGCCAAAAATCGCAATACAGCAAGGCAAAAACAGTTATGTACCATTGCACTCTGGGCACAATTGGTGGCGCTATATCTCAGCAGTCTCTGAGGGTGCGTTGAATATCTCACTGGGGTCTTGTAGACAATGCTACAATCTATCAGTAAACCCAAATCCATACCAATTTACTCTACCAACTTTAGGTTATTGGCCTCTAAACTTGCCAGAAATCGCAATACAGCAAGGCAAAAACTGCTATGCGCCATTGCACTCTTTGCACAATTGGTTGCGCTATTTCTCAGTAGTCTTTGAGGGTGCGTTGAATATCTCACTGGGGTCTTGTAGACAATGTTCTCATCTATCAGTAAACCCAGATTCATACCACATTACTGTACCAATTTTAAGTTATTGACCTCTGAACTTGCCAAAAATCGCAATACAGCGAGGCAAAAACAGTTATGTACCATTGCACTCTGGGCCCAATTGGTGGCGCTATATCTCAGCAGTCTCTGAGGGTGCGTTGAATTTCTCACTGGGGTCTTATAAACAATGTTCCCATCTATCAGCAAACCCAGATTCATACCATATTACTATACCAATTTTAAGTTATTGACCTCTGAATATGCAAAAAATCGCAATACAGCGAGACAAAAACAGGTATGTACCATTGCACTCTGGGCACAATTGGTGGCGCTATATCTCAGCAGTCTCTGAGGGTGCGTTGAATATCTCACTGGGGTCTTATAAACAATGTTCCCATCTATCAGCAAACCCAGATTTATACCACATTACTGTACCAATTTTAAGTTATTGACCTCTGAACTTGCCAAAAATCGCAATACAGCGAGGCAAAAACAGTTATGTACCATTGCACTCTGGGCACAATTGGTGGCGCTATATCTCAGCAGTCTCTGTGGGTGCGTTGAATATCTCACTGGGGTCTTGTAGACAATGTTCCCATCTATCAGCAAACCCAGATTTTTACCATATTACTGTACCAATTTTAAGTTATTGACCTCTGAATATGCCAAAAATCGCAATACAGCGAGGCAAAAACAGTTATGTACCATTGCACTCTGGGCACAATTGGTGGCGCTATTTCTCAGTAGTCTTTGAGGGTGCGTTGAATATCTCACTGGGGTCTTGTAGACAATGTTACAATCTATCAGTAAACCCAAATTCATACCAATTTACTCTACCAACTTTAGGTTATTGGCCTCTAAACTTGCCAGAAATCGCAATACAGCAAGGCAAAAACTGCTATGCACCATTGCACTCTTTGCACAATTGGTTGCGCTATTTCTCAGTAGTCTTTGAGGGTGCGTTGAATATCTCACAGGGGTCTTGTAGACAATGTTCCCATCTATCAGCAAACCCAGATTCATACCACATTACTGTACCAATTTTAAGTTATTGACCTCTGAACTTGAAAAGTGTCAAATCTATTGTATCAGATGGGATTGGTTTCAACCGTTATATTTTGGTTAATTTGTTTTCAGTTTTTAAATTTTTTTTTCCAAACGAAATAATCATTAAATAATTCAGGCCCTAACATTATTTAGACTTAGAACTTAGACTTAAAACTCTATTTAGCTCTGACGTTGTTTTTAAAATATGTCCTGAATTTTTTACAATATATCTGATATTATTTTTTTCTTCTGGAGAAAGTCTTATTTTTTATTTCGACAAAAATAAAAGCCGTTTTTTTGTGTGTGTGTGTAAAAACATTTCACGTTCAATAATATTAGCCCCTTTAAGCTTAGCCTAGACTTCCTTCATTACCATAACCTGCCTAGTTAGCCCAATTAACCTATAGTGAAGCCTTTAATTGTCACTTTAAGCTGTATCGAAGTGTCTTGAAGAACATCTAGTAAAATACTGTTTACTATCATCTTGTCATAGATAAAATAAATCAGTAATTAGGGATGAGTTATCAAAACTACTATGATTAGAAATGTGTTAAAAAATCTTCTCTTCGTTCGAGAGTAATTGGTAGGAAAAATAACAAAATAACGGGGGCTAATAATTCAGGGGGGGGGGGGGGGGGTCAAATAATTCTGACTTCAACTGTAAATATGTATATATTTTTTAAACCGCAAATTCACATTTGCTAAAAGCGAAGCACGCAAGGCATGAATGCAAAAAGAAAACGACTTTTAACTTAAGCAATTGTTAATATTGTTAGGGCAGCGCGGTGGTAGTGCTGTCGACTCACAGCAAGAAGGTCGCTGATTCTAGCCTCGGCTGGGTCAGCTGGCCTTTCTGAGGAGATTGCATGTTCTCCCTGAATTCGCGTGGATTTCCTCCAGGTGCTCTGGTTGCCCCCACAGTCCAAATATATGCGGTACAGGTGAATTGGGTAAGCTAAATTATCAGTGACTGTGAATGAGTGTTTATGAATTTTTCCCAGAGATGGGTTGAAGCTGAAAGGGCCTCCGTTGCGTAAAACATATGCAAATGAAATGAATGAATGAATGAATGAATGGATGAATAAATGAATGAATGAATAGCGTGCCCATCTTCAAGCATTTTCTGCTGAGTTCTCAAAGTAAAATGAGATTAGATACGCTATTTCAGTGCTGAAAATATAAAGTTTGAAAGGCCTGTCTAGCTTATTGTAGTCAAAAGACTTGATTAAAGCAATTAAAGTGAAATTGCACTTGGACTATGGATGACTTTGTCATTAACAGCAAAAACTCTTTTGTTTTTGGTCATACAGTTGACAATAAAACATTAGCCTTGTAAATATTTTTTCGTTTATTTAGGCAAACAATTAGTGTTTTGCCCTTTTGATTTTGCAATTTATTTAACCTTAAATGTTATTTGTTCTTTTTTATTTTGTAAATAACTGACCAACAATAATGTATTGAAATTAAGATAGAGTTGATTACACCAAACAATTTTTTTTGTAAAAAGACAACATTTTTTTTTTAATAAAAGTATGAAATTATTAACAATAATTAATAAGCACCTATGACAAAATTGAAAAACAAGTGAAACAAGTAATTGGATATTTAAACAAAAAGATAATAAAATGCAACAGTTTACCTTGCAAGAGAGCAAATGGGTGTTTTGATGCAACAGTCCCAGTCTTTTTTTTAAATATGGTTTTGTTAACACTGTAACCTCCAAAAATCTACTAAAATTAAGGACATATTCTGGGAATATATCTAGTTAATCAACTTAAAGTTTATTTATTTATTTTTTTTTAGATGTTTTTATATTTTATCATTACTTGGCACTATTATTTATCTGAAACCAGCATAGCGGTGGCACAGTAGGTAGTGCTGTCGCCTCACATCAAGAGGGTTGCTGGTTCGAGCCACGGCTAGGTCAGTTGGCATTTCTGTGTGGAGTTTGCATGTTCTCTCTGCATTCGTGTGAGTTTCCTCCGGGTGCTGTGGTTTCCCCCACAGTCCAAAGACATACGGTACAGGTGAATTGGGTAGGCTAAATTGTCCCTGTGTATGAGTGTGAATAAGTGCAGCTAGAAGGACATCCACTGCGTAAAATATGTGCTGGATAAGTTGGCGGTTCATTCCACTGTGGTAACCCCTTATTAATATATGGACTAAGCAGAAAAGAAAATGAATGAATGAATGAATGAATGAATGAATGAATGAATGAAACTACTTTGTAGGGGTTAGCTTGTCCAACCTGATAAAGAGAAATTGTCAGTGTTTTTTTTTTATGACGAATGTTTAACAATCAAAACCATACAAAAATCTTGCAATTATGACATTCACATATAGAAAAACATAGGAAAAGAATAATA
The DNA here is from genome assembly GCF_903798145.1 of Danio aesculapii. NCBI lineage: Eukaryota > Metazoa > Chordata > Actinopteri > Cypriniformes > Danionidae > Danio > Danio aesculapii. Next base: position 11,253,255 of record NC_079450.1, on the reverse strand, counting down.
ATAAAAAACAAGAAGAGTAGGTTACATTGATATTTGCAATAGAAAAGTTTTTTTATATCTATATATATAGTTTTGGTTGCTTTTCTACTTAAACGTCTTTGTGTTTCAAAATAAATCTTTAATTCGGCCTTGAAATTGGTTCATTGGACGTATAATCTGTCCATTAATATTAGTGTATATAATTACCTAATTAAATTAAAAGGTCTTACATAAAATTGTGACTATCTTTCTTGCATATTTACAGAATAGTTTATATATTTTCATATAATATATTTTCATTATTTAACAGATGTAATACCTCTATTAATTGCATTCTTTCTATTTCATAAACTTTGCAATAAATTGATTCGTGACAAATTGTATTTGTGAATTTTGTATGTTTGTGCAAGTGTTATGTGTGTTCAAACCCAATGAGTTTATTGATGTAAGAAAGTTACAGGGGCACTAGACCTGGTGACTGAGTTTGGTCGCACTTATTCTTTTCATTATGCTATTTATTCAATTATTTATTGTTACTTTGCATTACTGTCTAAGTTACCGACTTAATATACTTTTTATGGCAATGATAATATGCACAGTTTCACTACTGTTTTTTTAAATGAAGGTATGCAAGGATATAAACACAGACGGATCATGGCTTCGGCACCAAACAAGTGATATAAAGTATTTTATTCTTTTATTTAGTCCTCATTAAATTCCGTTTTTATTTCAAATAATATAAATGTTTAAAGTTTTTTGGAAAAGACATCTAACTATGCCCACACATGCAAACCCACGCAAAGAACCATCAACCTATCCAGCATATGTTTTAAGCTGCGGATGCCCTTCAGCTGCAACCCATCTCATTACTGGGAAACACAGTCTTGCATTCACACATATACACTATGGCCAATTTTGTTTATTCAGTTCACTTATATATGTATTTGAAACCGGAACACCTGGAAGAAACCGATGACAACACAAGGAGAACATGCAAACTCCACACAGAAATGCCGACTGGCCCAGCTGGGGCTCGAACTCTTGTGCTGATTCAAATTTTATGCATTTGCAATTTTTACCTGTACACCAACTGTAAAAATAAATGATCAAGCAGTCTTGACAGCATATGTTATTAGTTTATTGTGACTTAAAAACTAAGTTAATCATTCATTCATTCATTCATACATTTTCTTTCAATCCCTTTATTAACCTGGAGTCGCCACAGCGGAATGAACCGCCAACTTATTCAGTGTATGTTTTAGGCAGCGGATGCCCTTCCAGTCGCAACCCATCCCTGGGAAACAACCATACACTCTCATTCACACACATACATACGAACAATTTCAGCTTACCAATCTGTTGATTTTAATGCTTAATGTAATTTTTGCACATTTGCCTTAAGTGCTTTAAGCAGTATTAATGTTTAAAAAAATTGAATATTTTGTAATTGTGTCTGGTGTAATGTCAGTAGTACTAAGAACAATTGGCTTTCTTAACAATATGCAGGTCAGACACTTAAATTAGTTTTTTACATGTATGTTCATGTGCTTTGTCATTTTAAATGTTTTTTTTTAAATAAGATAATTTAAATGATTGAAAAGTAATGTTTTTACAACTAAAAAAAATGTTTTAAGCATCTCCAATGTTTTAAATAAAGAGTGTTTATTTTGTTAATATTTTGTAATTGTGCCTTTTTATGTCAATAGTACTAAAATATATATATATATATATATATATATATATATATATATATATATATATATATATATATATATATATATATATATATATATATATCAATAAAATATTTAGGATAAAATTAAAAGGTTTACAGTAGTTAACTGTTTACTTTTTTACAGTAATTAACCATTTTCAGACACTACGGTAACATGCTGTAAACTGATTTACGGTTGTAAACTATAAAGCTCAAACACAGCAACAGCTTTTTACATCAGGCCTTTACACACAAATTAAGCAGTTATAAAGTTTACAAACATTTAATATTCCTTTGAAATGACCTTTGGTGCAATAAATAATCATAAATAATAAAAAATGTTAAAATATTATTTAAATGTATTTTATAACTGTGAAATTTAATTACTAAATAATAAAGCCTTAACTTGCCAAGAAATGCTCCACTTTACCACGGTAAAATAATGCCCCCACTTACAATATTAGAACCTGGTCTATATAACCATGGAAAATATGTACACACAATAACATCAAAGTTGCATATTTGTAAAATAAAGAAAATAAACAAGATGTGCTTTCTCTCATGCAGCCTCCGTAAAAAAAGCACGTCAGCAAAGAACTGGCTACTTGACGAAAAGAAATGCATGCAGTGTCGGAAATGTTGGTCGGGCTTCTCGCTTTTTTAGATAAAAAAAAAGATCTCAGAATAACCTACTGGCCTAGGCTATTTTAATATCTAAAACAATAAAGCATCAAAAACAAAACTTATATCAGCACATACAAATTAAAATATTTTAGAATATCATACATGTGGGGTATATTTAATATTTTAATATTAGAAGCAGCACTAACAAAACTTTCATAGGTACAATCCAGCACAAAGGAAACAAGACTGTTTTGGTAAATAGGGAGCAACTGGGGTCAAGAGACCTCTAAACGATCTAATATTTTTTTAGGCCTACAAATAATATGTTTTGGCAGCACAAACGAGCAAAAACTGTGAGGAAAAGAAAATAACAAATTCGTAAACGAATATAAATATCTGATGTTCATTTCCACCGAACAAACCAGCACAAATATTTTGGTTATATCTAAACAACTAAAACCGATAAAGTGTTTATTTAACTGCACGATCCAGCACAAATCGAGTAAACAGAAACGAATGTCATCAGTTTGGTGTGATTTAGAGAAAATAATGGGATTGAGAGTGACGTCGCAGATCCCGAAGTGTTTTAATTAAGCAATATGTAAACAATAAAAATGAATGAAGTGTTTATTTTAAGGGCACAAATCAAGCACAAAGGAATGACACCAGTGTGGCATGATTTAGGGAAAATAATGGGATGGAGTAACGTTGCGGCTCCCGAAGTGTTTTGATTAGGCAATATCTAAATAATGAAAATAGATCGAGTAAATTGGTATGAATCTGGGTTTGCTGAAAGATTGAAATGTTGTCTACAAGACCCTAGTGAGCTATTCAACGCACCCTTAAGGACTGCTGAGATATAGCGCAACCAATTGGGCCAAGAGTGCAATGGTACATAGCTGTTTTTGTATTGCTTTATTGCGATTTATGACAAGTTCAGAGGTCAATAAACTGAAAATGGTGCAGTAATTTCGTATAAATCTGGGTTTGGTAATAGATGGGAACATTGTCTACAAGACCCCAGTGAGATAATCAGCGCACCCTCAAAAACTGTTGGGATATCGTGCCACCAATTGTGCCAAGAGTGCAATGGTACATAGTTGTATTATGATTTATTGAGTTTAGAGGTCAATAACCAAAAAATGGTACAGTAATGTGGAATGAGAAATTCATTGCACCCTCAGAGACTGCTGAGATATAGTGCCACCAAATGTGCAAAGAGTGCAATGATACAGCTCTTTTTGCCTTGCTGTATTGCAATTTATGGCAAGTTTAGAGGTCAATAACCAGAAAATGGTACAGTAATGTAATATGAATCTGTGTGTGCTAATAGATGGGAACATGGTCTACAAGACCCAAATGAGATGTTCAACACACCCTCAGAGACTGCTGAGATATAGCGCCACCAATTGTGACGAGTGCAATAGTATAACTGATTTTGCCCTGCTGTGTTGCGATATATGGCAAGTTTAGAGGTCAATAATCAGAAAATGGTACAATAATGTAGTATGAATCTGGGTTTGCTGATAGATGAGAACATTGTCTACAAGACCCCAGCGAGATATTCAACGCACCCTCAGAGACTGCTGAGATATAGCGCCACCAATTGTGCCAAGAGTGCAACGGTACACAGCTTTATTGCGATTTTTGGCATATTCAGAGGTCAATAACTTAAAATTGGTACAGTAATGTGGTATGAATCTGGGTTTGCTGATAGATTGGAACATTGTCTACAAGACCCCAGTGAGATATTCAACGCACCCTCAAAGACTACTGAGAAATAGCGCCACCAATTGTGCCCAGAGTGCAATGGTACATAACTGTTTTTGCCTCGCTGTATTGCGATTTTTGGCATATTCAGAGGTCAATAACTTAAAATTGGTACAGTAATGTGGTATGAATCTGGGTTTGCTGATAGATTGGAACATTGTTTATAAGACCCCAGTGAGATATTCAACGCACCCTCAGAGACTGCTGAGATATAGCGCCACCAATTGTGCCCAGAGTGCAATGGTACAACTGTTTTTGCCTCGCTGTATTGCGATTTTTGGCAAGTTCAGAGGTCAATAACCAGAAAATGGTACAGTATTGTGGTATGAATTTGGGTTTGCTGATAGATTGGAACATTGTTTACAAGACCCCAGTGAGATATTCAACGCACCCTCAAAGACTGCTGAGATATAGCGCCACCAATTGTGCCCAGAGGGCAACGGTACATAGCTGTATTGCGATTTTTGGCATATTCAGAGGTCAATAACTTAAAATTGGTACAGTATTATGGTATAAATCTGGGTTTGCTGATAGATGGGAACATTGTCTACAAGACTCTAGTGAGATATTCAACGCACCCTCAGAGACTGCTGAGATATAGCGCCACCAATTGTGCCCAGAGTGCAATGGTACATAACTGTTTTTGCCTCGCTGTATTGCGATTTTTGGCAAGTTCAGAGGTCAATAACTTAAAATTGGTACAGTAATGTGGTATGAATCTGGGTTTGCTGATAGATGGGAACATTGTCTACAAGACCCCAGTGAGATATTCAACGCACCCTCAAAGACCACTGAGAAATAGCGCCACCAATTGTGCAAAGAGTGCAATGGTGCATAGCAGTTTTTGCCATGCTGTATTGCGATTTTTGGCAAGTTTAGAGGTCAATAAACAAAAAATGGTACAGTAATATGGTATAAATCTGGGTTTGCTGATAGATGGGAACATTGTTTATAAGACCCCAGTGAGATATTCAACGCACCCTCAGAGACTGCTGAGATATAGCTCCACCAATTGTGCAAAGAGTGCAATGGTACAACTGTTTTTGCCTCGCTGTGTTGCGATTTATGGCAAGTTTAGAGGTCAATAACTTAAAATTGGTACAGTAATGTGGTATAAATCTGGGTTTGCTGATAGATGGGAACATTGTTTATAAGACCCCAGTGAGATATTCAACGCACCCTCAGAGACTGCTGAGATATAGCTCCACCAATTGTGCAAAGAGTGCAATGGTACAACTGTTTTTGCCTCGCTGTATTGCGATTTATGGCAAGTTTAGAGGTCAATAACTAGAAAATGGTACAGTATTGTGGTATGAATTTGGGTTTGCTGATAGATGGGAACATTGTTTATAAGACCCCAGTGAGATATTCAACGCACCCTCAGAGACTGCTGAGATATAGCTCCACCAATTGTGCAAAGAGTGCAATGGTACAACTGTTTTTGCCTCGCTGTATTGCGATTTATGGCAAGTTTAGAGGTCAATAACTAGAAAATGGTACAGTATTGTGGTATGAATTTGGGTTTGCTGATAGATTGGAACATTGTTTACAAGACCCCAGTGAGATATTCAACGCACCCTCAGAGACTGCTGAGATATAGCGCCACCAATTGTGCCCAGAGTGCAACGGTACATAGCTGTATTGCGATTTTTGGCATATTCAGAGATCAATAACTTAAAATTGGTACAGTATTATGGTATAAATCTGGGTTTGCTGATAGATGGGAACATTGTCTACAAGACCCCAGTGAGATATTCAACGCACCCTTAGAGACTACTGAGATATAGCGCCACCAATTGTGATCAGAGTGCAATGGTACATAACTGTTTTTGCCTCGCTGTATTGCGATTTTTGGCAAGTTCAGAGGTCAATAACTTAAAATTGGTACAGTAATGTGGTATGAATCTGGGTTTGCTGATAGATGGGAACATTGTCTACAAGACGCCAGTGAGATATTCAACGCACCCTCAAAGACTACTGAGAAATAGCGCCACCAATTGTACAAAGAGTGCAATGTTGCATAGCAGTTTTTGCCTTGCTGTATTGCGATTTTTGGCAAGTTTAGAGGTCAATAGACAAAAAATGGTACAGTAATATGGTATAAATCTGGGTTTGCTGATAGATGGGAACATTGTTTATAAGACCCCAGTGAGATATTCAACGCACCCTCAGAGACTGCTGAGATATAGCTCCACCAATTGTGCAAAGAGTGCAATGGTACAACTGTTTTTGCCTCGCTGTATTGCGATTTATGGCAAGTTTAGAGGTCAATAACCAGAAAATGGTACAGTATTGTGGTATGAATTTGGGTTTGCTGATAGATTGGAACATTGTTTACAAGACCCCAGTGAGATATTCAACGCACCCTCAGAGACTGCTGAGATATAGCGCCACCAATTGTGCCCAGAGTGCAACGGTACATAGCTGTATTGCGATTTTTGGCATATTCAGAGGTCAATAACTTAAAATTGGTACAGTATTATGGTATAAATCTGGGTTTGCTGATAGATGGGAACATTGTCTACAAGACCCCAGTGAGATATTCAACGCACCCTCAGAGACTGCTGAGATATAGCGCCACCAATTGTGATCAGAGTGCAATGGTACAAACTGTTTTTGCCTCGCTGTATTGCGATTTTTGGCAAGTTCAGAGGTCAATAACTTAAAATTGGTACAGTAATGTGGTATGAATCTGGGTTTGCTGATAGATGGGAACATTGTCTACAAGACCCCAGTGGGATATTCAACGCACCCTCAAAGACTACTGAGAAATAGCGCCACCAATTGTGCAAAGAGTGCAATGGTGCATAGCAGTTTTTGCCTTGCTGTATTGCGATTTTTGGCAAGTTTAGAGGTCAATAGACAAAAAATGGTACAGTAATATGGTATAAATCTGGGTTTGCTGATAGATGGGAACATTGTTTATAAGACTCCAGTGAGATATTCAACGCACCCTCAGAGACTGCTGAGATATAGCGCCACCAATTGTGCCCAGAGTGCAATGGTACATAACTGTTTTTGCCTCGCTGTATTGCGATTTTTGGCAAGTTCAGAGGTCAATAACTTAAAATTGGTACAGTAATGTGGTATAAATCTGGGTTTGCTGATAGATGGGAACATTGTCTACAAGACCCCAGTGAGATATTCAACGCACCCTCAGAGACTGCTGAGATATAGCGCCACCAATTGTGCCCAGAGTGCAATGGTACATAACTGTTTTTGCCTCGCTGTATTGCGATTTTTGGCAAGTTCAGAGGTCAATAACTTAAAATTGGTACAGTAATGTGGTATGAATCTGGTTTTGCTGATAGATGGGAACATTGTCTACAAGACCCCAGTGAGATATTCAACGCACCCTCAAAGACTACTGAGAAATAGCGCCACCAATTGTGCAAAGAGTGCAAAGGTGCATAGCAGTTTTTGCCATGCTGTATTGCGATTTTTGGCAAGTTTAGAGGTCAATAGACAAAAAATGGTACAGTAATATGGTATAAATCTGGGTTTGCTGATAGATGGGAACATTGTTTATAAGACCCCAGTGAGATATTCAACGCACCCTCAGAGACTGCTGAGATATAGCGCCACCAATTGTGCCCAGAGTGCAATGGTACATAACTGTTTTTGCCTTGCTGTATTGCGATTTTTGGCAAGTTCAGAGGTCAATAACTTAAAATTGGTACAGTAATGTGGTATGAATCTGGGTTTGCTGATAGATGGGAACATTGTCTACAAGACCCCAGTGAGATATTCAACGCACCCTCAAAGACTACTGAGAAATAGCGCCACCAATTGTGCAAAGAGTGCAATGGTGCATAGCAGTTTTTGCCTTGCTGTATTGCGATTTTTGGCAAGTTTAGAGGTCAATAGACAAAAAATGGTACAGTAATATGGTATAAATCTGGGTTTGCTGATAGATGGGAACATTGTTTATAAGACCCCAGTGAGATATTCAACGCACCCTCAGAGACTGCTGAGATATAGCGCCACCAATTGTGCCCAGAGTGCAATGGTACATAACTGTTTTTGCCTCGCTGTATTGCGATTTTTGGCAAGTTCAGAGGTCAATAACTTAAAATTGGTACAGTAATGTGGTATAAATCTGGGTTTGCTGATAGATGGGAACATTGTCTACAAGACCCCAGTGAGATATTCAACGCACCCTCAGAGACTGCTGAGATATAGCGCCACCAATTGTGCCCAGAGTGCAATGGTACATAACTGTTTTTGCCTCGCTGTATTGCGATTTTTGGCAAGTTCAGAGGTCAATAACTTAAAATTGGTACAGTAATGTGGTATGAATCTGGGTTTGCTGATAGATGGGAACATTGTCTACAAGACCCCAGTGAGATATTCAACGCACCCTCAAAGACTACTGAGAAATAGCGCCACCAATTGTGCAAAGAGTGCAAAGGTGCATAGCAGTTTTTGCCATGCTGTATTGCGATTTTTGGCAAGTTTAGAGGTCAATAGACAAAAAATGGTACAGTAATATGGTATAAATCTGGGTTTGCTGATAGATGGGAACATTGTTTATAAGACCCCAGTGAGATATTCAACGCACCCTCAGAGACTGCTGAGATATAGCGCCACCAATTGTGCCCAGAGTGCAATGGTACATAACTGTTTTTGCCTCGCTGTATTGCGATTTTTGGCAAGTTCAGAGGTCAATAACTTAAAATTGGTACAGTAATGTGGTATAAATCTGGGTTTGCTGATAGATGGGAACATTGTTTATAAGACCCCAGTGAGATATTCAACGCACCCTCAGAGACTGCTGAGATATAGCGCCACCAATTGTGCCCAGAGTGCAATGGTACATACCTGTTTTTGTCTCGCTGTATTGCGATTTTTTGCATATTCAGAGGTCAATAACTTAAAATTGGTATAGTAATATGGTATGAATCTGGGTTTGCTGATAGATGGGAACATTGTTTATAAGACCCCAGTGAGAAATTCAACGCACCCTCAGAGACTGCTGAGATATAGCGCCACCAATTGGGCCCAGAGTGCAATGGTACATAACTGTTTTTGCCTCGCTGTATTGCGATTTTTGGCAAGTTCAGAGGTCAATAACTTAAAATTGGTACAGTAATGTGGTATGAATCTGGGTTTGCTGATAGATGGGAACATTGTCTACAAGACCCCAGTGAGATATTCAACGCACCCTCAAAGACTACTGAGAAATAGCGCCACCAATTGTGCAAAGAGTGCAATGGTGCATAGCAGTTTTTGCCTTGCTGTATTGCGATTTTTGGCAAGTTTAGAGGTCAATAGACAAAAAATGGTACAGTAATATGGTATAAATCTGGGTTTGCTGATAGATGGGAACATTGTTTATAAGACCCCAGTGAGATATTCAACGCACTCTCAAAGACCGCTGAGATACAGCGCCACCAAATGTGCCAAGAGTGCATTGGAACAACTGTTCTGCTGTGTCAAAATTAACTAGTGGTACCTAGCCTGAAAATGCTGGTGTTTAATTTGTGTATTATTTTACTATGATAGACAAGAACAATATGTATAAGCGTCTTGTAAAATATCTATTTTTTTATAAAATACCAACAATAAGCTTATTATTAATAATAATAATAATTAATAATAATAAAAATAATAATAATTTTTATTATTGTTATTATTATTGTTATTATTATTATTAGTAGTAGTAGTAGTAGTATATAGTGTATAGTGTATGACTGTGGATCTTTCCCAGAGATAGGTAGCAGTTGGAAGGGCATCCGCTGCGTAAAGTTGGCGGTTCATTCCGCTGTGGCGACCAAAGTTTAATAAAAGGAATAAGCCGAAAAGAAAATGAATGAGTACATATACACACACTTAAATAAACACAGACACAAGAAAATGTATTGTATTGTATGTGTATGTATATATATATATATATATATATATATATATATATACTATATATATATATATATATATATATATATATATATATATATATATACTATATATATATATATACTATATATATATATATATATATATATATATATATATATGTAGAGAGAGAGAGAGAGAGAGAGAGAGAGAGAGAGAGACATATTTTACACACATATTTATAAATAGGTACATATTTTTACATTTTTATAAGGTATATAGATTAATTGGCATTTATATGTCAGTACGGCGACACAGTGGCGCAGTGGGTATCACGTTCGCCACACAGCAAGAAGGTCGCTGGTTTGATCCTCGGCTCAGTTGGCGTTTCTGTGTGGAGTTTGCATGTTCTCCCTGTGTTTGCATGGGTTTCCTCCGGGTGCTCTGGTTTCCCCCACAGTCCAGACATGCGGTACAGGTAAATTGGGTAGGCTAAACTGTCCGTAGTGTGTGTGTGGATGTTTCCTAGAGATGGGTTGCGGCTGGAAGGGCATCCGCTGCGTAAAAACTTGCTGGATAAGTTGGTGGTTGCTGTGGCGACCCCGGATTAATAAAGGGACTAAGCCGACAAGAAAATGAATGAATGTAATCAGTACAATATGTATAATAGCATTGTAAAATATTTTTATTTCACTACTACTACTACTACTAATAATAATAATAATTATAATAATAACAATTATGAATCATTATTATTAAATCATTATCTATTAGCATCTTTATTTTGTATAAATTTATAACATAAACATAATAATATTATCTTTAGTGTTAAACATTTTTAATGTTAAAATACACACACCCACACCCACACACACACACACACACACACACACACACACACACACACATACACACATAGTTTATAGTACACACATATATAGTATGTAGTAGGCACACAAATACATATAGGTTACATGTAAACCAATAAATGAATATGCAAAAAACTTGGCATATAGCACCTCCAACTGGGCATTTATTGAAATGTCTGTATTTTTACATTTTTTTTTTAAGGTCTGTCTTTTCAATGGTATAGAATATTTATACATATGCAGACGCATGACATATATACTATTAGTCTGTTGTGTAATATTAAAGACAACACGGTACAGTAATTAATTATGCAATAGCTCATTCAGTTCAATTCACATTCATTTGTATAAGGTATATAAAAATGTGTATAAAAAGTGCATTGTCTGTTCTTTGAAACAATAGGTTTAACAAAACTAGTATTGTATTTACAGGCGTGGGTGTCTAATACAAATTTTAGTATTTGCAGATAAAACATGCAGTAACTTTTACAACTTGAATAAATTAAAAGAATTATTTTGTATCTAAAATCCTTGCAGAGGCAGGCACTGTCTATACATAGGTGGGTCAGGTGAAGTCTTCATAAAGGACAATATTTCTGAAAAAAAACAGAAATTTATTGTACTCAAACGATGGCACTGTCAATAATAATCAATGATGTACTTAGATTTCATGCTTGCAGCCCGTTTTCTGTCTTATATCAGTTTCATTTAGCCTTTTTCGTTTTTCAAAAAGGAACACAAATAAACACGGTCCCTAAGTTGAGCGCGAATAAGAAGCTGAAAAACGGAAGCGTCGCGGTTTTTAAGGTGGACCGCATAGCGTCAATAAGAAGCTGCGAATAAGAAGCTGGATTCAGCCTCGTGATTTTGCAAGATAGTATTCAGCTTAAATTTAAAGGTTTAACTTAATTAGGTTAAATAGGTTGCTATAAGTCATTGGTTTGTTTTAGCCAATCTAAATAAAAAAATAATAAATACATACACATCTAGTTGGCTTATGTGCAATATGTGTATTGTTGACCTTTAACTGTACAAATAAGAAATAAAAATAAGCATTATAAGTGGCTTTATTTGTTATAGAAACCATAAACAGAAGAGTGTTGTGCTGTTTATGACTCAAAAAAAAAAAAAAAACAGGTAGCAACTGATGTGCTAGCTATTTAAACGGGATATGGCCTGAGAGGAAAAACAGTTTAAAGTGGCATTTAAAGTTTTAACTAGGTTAATAAAAGTTAACCTGGCAAATTAAGTTAATTAGGCAAGTCATTGCACAGCAGTGTTTTTTTCTGTAGCCAATTGAAAATATATATTTCTTAAGGGGCTAATAATATTGACCTTAAGATGCTTATATTCTCCTGATGAAAATCATTGTAGGATATACTGTGAAAATTTCTCAGCAGGTAAACGAAATGTTAAAAACTATTAAGAACATGATTTTACATGTATGTGCAAAAATATTATAATTAGAATAAGTCTACATTTGATTAATTGTAAAAAAACAAATCATTTGGGGAAAAAAATCCAAAAAGAAAACATTTTCACAGGAAGGATGATTTTTGCCTTTTGTCTTTAACTGTATGTATTTATATATACTTTTATATACAGTAATTACGCTCACCGGCCACTTTATTAGGTACACCTGTCCACATGCTCGTTAACGCAAATTTCTAATCAGTCAATCACATGGCAGCAACTCAGTGCATTTAGGCATGTAGACATGGTCAAGACGATCTGCTGTATTTCCTTTACAAAGAATGGTCAGAAAAAGAGAAACTATCCAGTGAGTGGCAGTTCTGTGGGCACAAATGCCTTGTTGATGTCAGAGGAGAATGGCCAGACTGGTTCAAGCTGATAGAAAGACAACAATAACTCAAATAACCACTCGTTACAACTGAGGTATGCAGAAGAGCATCTCTGAGCACACAACACGTCCAACCTTGAGGCGGATGGGCTACAGCAGCAGAAGATAACACCGGGTGCCAATCTTGTCAGCTAAGAACAGGACACTGAGTCTACAATCCACACAGGCTGACCAAAATTGGACAATAGAAGATTAAAAAAATGTTGCCTGGTCTGATGAGTCTCGATCTCTGCAGCAACATTCGGATGGTAGGGTCAGAATTTGGTGTCAACAACATGAAAGCATGGATCCATTCTGCCTTGTATCAGTGGTTCAGGCTGGTGGTGGTGGTGTAATGGTGTGGGGGGTATTGTCTTGGCACACTTTGGGCCCATTATTAGCAACTGAGCATCATGTCAACACCACAGCCTACCTGAGCATGCAACTGTTGCTGCCTTAAATTGTTTAGTTAAATCAAATTAACTTTTCTAATCATTTCAACTTACATCAATCAAACTAACTAACTAAATATTAAGTTAAACTTTGTATAACTTCAAAAAAGTACTAAAAACGCTTAATCTGATTAAAACAATCTAAAATATATTTGTTGTTTTTTATTTTTTACAGTGCATGTTGAATCTTTGCCACAAAGGATTAAAGCAGTTCTGAAGGCAAAAGGGAGTCCAACCTGGTACTAGTATGGTGTACCTAACAAAGTGGCCGGTGAGTGTATACTTAATGCTTATTTCAAGACTTTTGTATGAACTACAAGCTAAAATCTGTGCATGATTTTATAAATATTTATTCAATGGGAAGAGCGTATATAGTCATAAATGTTAATTTATTAAGAAATTTTAAAAGGGTCACCCATAATTTGGTCCAAAAAAAAAAAAAAGTTCAGATTATGATTCACTGAAAAACAAATAGCACCAAATACAAATTCAGCGCTTTAGGGGACCAAATAGTTATATCAAGAAGCTACTATTACTATTTCTAAACAGCATACATTTTCCAAAGCCTTTAAAACTGTATTATAGGCATGGGCCGCTATGAGATTCTGACGGTATGATAACCTTGGATAAAAATATTTCAGTTTCACGCTATTGTGATCACTGCTCTAAAATATCTTTTTTTTTATGTCTGGGTAAAAAACAACACATTTTCCCTTTTAAGTGAGGTTTATTAATAAACTAATTTCGGGAGGATCACGTGCTTGTGATTTATCACAGCCGGTCTCGTATTAAGCTAATCAGTATCATCCAATCATATGAGCCATAAGCTACTATAAATAACCACAGATTTCAGTCCACTTTATCTTCGTTTGGAAGAAACCCCCCTTCCTCCCCATTCTCCTCCTTTACCTTACATCGGGCGGCACGGAGGCCCAGTGCTTGGCACTGTTAGCCCCACAGCAAGAACACTGCCAACCCTGGTCCTGCCAGGTCGGTGGGTGTTTCTGTGGGGAGTTTGTGTGTTCTCCCCATGTCCGCGTGGGTTTTCCCCGGGTTCTCCGGTTTCCTCCCACCATCCAAAAAATATACATCATGCATAACAATGAAACATTTGTCTAGCCCCCTTGCGTTTTCCTCACGTGTTCCCTTAGCTACTGCAGACGGGGAGTTCTGAGATCCACCGAGCTCAGGCTCCCCTCTCGCTCTGCAAACGGGAGGAAGCCCCGGGCTCGAGGATCCCTTGAGCTTGGGGCTCTCTCCCGGGACAGCATGCCAAACAAGCTATTGATGAATCATCAGCTAAGTGTGAACTCTTGAAATAAAATATATTAGATTTTTTAAAGAAACTTTTAATATATTTTGGAGCAAACTATTTTAGTGGTTTTAAAGCCTTGACTTTTCCAAACCATGGTAAACTAGGCATCGGCTGGTATATTTTGAGAAATATTTTTAAGTATTTTGGAGCAGTAAACCTGTCAGGCTAAATAATTCAAATTAATCTTTGACCTCTGCTCTCTTCATTAGTTTCTAAAACACAGATTTCTTTACAATTTAAAACAACATTTTTGGATATCTTTTCTGCTGGAGATGTTGTCCTAAAAATAGTGAATAAAAAAAAACTTACATGTAGCGTAGGAACGGTATAGCAGAAAATTTTGGCGGTTTTAAAACCTTGACTTTTCCAAACCGCGGTATACCTTGTAAACGATTATCATCCCATGCCTATGGCAAGCCTTGAAACCGGTTATTGTCCCATACTACATCAAAATATTTTCTGGATTTCTTGAAAGTTATTAGAAGTGTCAAGCATTTAAATATAGCATACAAAGTAAAGATAGCTAATAAAATAAATGCACTTTGAATGTGAAATGATAAAATTGACCAAGATTTCACACCTGTGTAACTTCAGAATCCACAGTAATGGAATAGGCTAATCTGATTAACGTAATCATTTTGGTAATATTCACATGGTTAGTCGTTACGTGAATATATAGGAAAAAGATTATATGAATATTAGTTTATATCACGTCACATTTACAGTCATACATTGGCTTTAGATCGATGTACACTGACAAACGCGTGCGCGCACACTCTCACACACATCCACACGCTCGCGCACGCTCCCTTCACCGCCCCCTTCTCTCTCCCTCTCTTTTTCTATCTCTTCCTTCGTTCTCTTCTTCTTCATCACTCTTGTTTTGCGCGTGTGAGATATGTGATGCGATACACGGGCTCTAACCATTCCAATGGCTCTCGTCGACCATGGACGGTGATTTTATTTCCATTTCTCCATTCGCGTCACGGGAATATCTCTCCAGCGTCGACGCAGTCCACGAGCACACGGGCTTTGCTCGCCTCCTCTGACTGCTGAAGGATATTTTCGCATGTCGAGAGACTGAAGAGACACTGAGAGCACGTTCAATGCCGTTGGAACATGTCATATGTTCCCTTTCAAGGTAAGCGTTTATGCTGCCTGCACCCTCCGTGTTTATCCTCCCTCAGCGTCCTCCTGCGCCAGAGTAACACGGATGCTGAGGCTCTCAGTGATGCAGGTGGAGGATTGCTGTCATTTTAGCACTTTCTGCGCGCTCATGAGGGATATAGAGACCCTTCTGCTCCCCTCCATACGATTTACAGTTTAAGTACCCGCAAAACGTTTTCAAAGGGTCTCTGTATGTGTGTGTGTGCGAGAGTGTAGTTATAGTGGAATTACTGTATCTCGAATTGTGGATGAGTTTTCTGAAGTATAGTTGACTCACTGCTCTGGAGGGAATGAGCTTAAAGGGATAGCTCACCCGAAAAAAATGAAAATGTACTCACTATTTACTCACCCTCAGGTGGTTATATGAGGTTCTTTCTTCTGGTGAACACATGATATTTTGAAAAAAAGCTTTAAACCTGTAACCATTGTTCTCCATTGTATTTGCTTTACCTACTATGGAAGTCAATGGTTACAGGTTTTCAGCTTTTTTTAATTTATTTTAAAGATCTTCTTTTGGGTTCAACAGAAGAAAGGTGTAGGTGTTGAACAAGTGAAGGGTGAGTAAATGATGGCAGAATTTTCATTTTTGGGTGAACTATCCCTTTAATACCATTGCATCTGTGACTAATCCGCAATATAGGCAGGCGCATCAATACTTCAACAGTCACTTAATAGTTTCTAAATAGCATATTGCTGTTTTATATGCTTGAGCAAGGAGCACTGACTATCCATTCATAATTTTCTTTTATGCATGTAATATTAATAGTCACTCTAGTGGCTGTGCTGAATGTGAAATCATGTCGGTTCAGCACATTTGAGCGCAGCAGGTTATGTTATTGCGTAATATGTTGGAGGACAGCATTGGAACGCCTTTTACTGTATGATCTGATGAAGAAGGAAGGAGGATTGAGATGATGAGTATAACTTGCCTGATGACTGACCTCTGTCGGTTCAAAGTTAAAGCGTGGAAATTGATTTTTTGGGAATATATTGCGTGTGATTTTCACATAAGCTGTTTCTAATTTGTTTGGCTAATGGGATTTTCTTCTAATGTTTGTTCTATTAGGGAGAGTAATTGTTTTGGTGTTCTTGGAACTCTTTCAACAGTGAAAGTCTGAAGAAATGTATCATAATAAATATAGGTTAACAATCTTGTAATGTAAAAGTAATACTATAATCTCAATTCTAAGACTTTTCTGCTTGTTATTGATGTCTAAAGGCATATTTTACTGTCACTGCAGATTCAGAATATGGACAGTGGTGTAAAGAATATTATATTTTCTATTGGTGAAGAAGGAACACCAAAGTGTGCCAAGTTTAGTCTCATATACTGTATAGTATATTCCCAAAGGGATAAACAGATATACGATATTAAATTGAATCGCGATGAAATTTGTCAATAACAGTGATTTATTTTTTACTTTTTAATGGTTTTAATCTAAGAGCCAATCACACAGCAGAAAAGTGCAAGAATAGGAATCTAAAAGTGTGTGGATACTAAAGATGTACCAAAATTTCGGCCATCTTTCATCAATCTGGCAACCTGCGCTTGCGTGTGTTTTGAACCAGGAGTGCCTTGTTTAATACCTTGTTTAACCACTGGGAGTCAAACTTGCATAATGCACCTTTTAAAACAAGAAGCATTTTCTAGACAAGCAAAAAAAAAAAAAAAAATTTGTTTTGAAAAACAACAAGACAAATAATCTGCTAACGATTTGATTTGATTTATGTCAAAATGAAAAACAAGATTATTTTGCTTACCCCATTGGCAGATTTTTTATCTTTATATCTAGTACGGAGACCCGTAAAGGACGTGGCGGTGGGGGAAAAAAATGGGTGGAAGAAAAAAAAAAACAGAGTGATAGGAAAATATATATTTGTAAAGTTTTAACGCAAATATGTTTTGCTTTACCTCGCATTACCATACATGTCAACCCTCCCGTTTTTACTGGGATTCTCCTGTATTTTACCATTCTGTCCCGCTATCATCCTAGCATGTTTACATATTATTAAGTGTATTTGTCTGTTTAAACTAGGCATGAGCCGGTATAAGATTCTGACGGTATGATAACCTTGGAAAATATCACGATTTCGCGGTTTGATGGTTTTGTGATTACTGCTGTAAAATATATTCTTTTTAAAAGTCTGGGTAAAAAATCTAAAACTTGTTCCCCTTTGAACATAATACATTATATTTTGAGAAACATTTGTGAAATATTTTAACAGTAAACATGTCAGGCTAAATAATTAAAATAAATCATTGACTTCTGTTGTCTTCATTAGTTTCAAACACTGATTTTACAATTTAAAGCGGTATTTTTGGATATCTTTGTAAAAAATGTAAATAAAAAATCTTACACATACCTTTGGAATGGTGTAGCAGAAAATTTTGGCAGTTTTAAAACTTTGACTTTTCCAAACCACGGTATACCTTGAAAACGGTTATCGTCCAATGCCTAGTTTAAACACAGCTGAATCCCAAAGTGTCCTGCACTTTCGCTTCTCTTTAAATGGCATGTACAGATCAGTTTATCATATGGACACGTCTGTCCATCAGCACTTACACATGCATTTGCTAATTCAGAGGTTGCATATGAAGGGCGATGATCAACACACAGCTTTAGCGTAAAGAAAGTGAATGCAGTCATTATTACATTCATTTCAGCATGCTTACAAGATTAAAAATAAATGAGAAATATGGGAAAATAATTAATGATAGGATGAGAGCGGGATGGAATGGTAAAATACGGGAGAATCCCAGTAAAAATGAGAGGGTTGACATGTATGAAGTGAACAGAAAGTGTTTGTGGAAAAACGGTTTTGCAAGATAACGCAAAACATCTTTGCAAGGGAACACATCTTAAAAATGTATATTTTCCTATCACTCTGTTTTTTTTTCTCCCACACAGTTTTTTTCCCCCACCATCACGTCCCTTTCCAGGTCTCCTTATTAGGGATAATTTTACTGACACTAATTTTAGTGAGTCAAAGACTGAGTCGAAGTACAGTATACAAGTGTAATACACCATTAAAATTATTATTGTTAAACACTAAAGCATATTTAGAACAAGAATCATTTGATTTTTAAATCATTTTGCTCCCCCTCATACACCCCCACACTCTCCTCAGCTTACACTCCCCATAAGCACTGCATTGCTAATTATTGATTATTTAAAATTTGCACAATTAAAATTGCACATATTCATCGCACTATGTTGCACTAATTCATCTTGAATTGTACATACCCTCAGTACTAGGGCTAAGCGATTTGGCCTAAAATCCTGATTAATTGAACATTTTAACTCGATTAGGATTAATGGACTATTATTTTATTCATTTATTAAATTTCTTTTGCCCTCATAGTTCGTTGACAAGTTTTGGACAGAAAATATGTTCACATATTACCAGTGAGAGATTTTGAAATGAAGGGTGGATTACTTGATTTTAAAATAATTGAAGGAAATACACACTATCTACTGTCTATGAATATTTATTGAACATGAACGTTGAACAACTGAAATTAATCCGCGCCGGCCACGATCGTCACTGTTATCAAACCGACCAATCACAAAGTTAGCGCTATGCATCGTCGCAGCATACGCTCCACTGAAGTATATATCAGTCTTAACAGAGTGGGGTCATGTGACTAAAAATTATCTAAAAATAATTTAATTTAATCAAATTTTTTAAAAATGAAAAAATTTGATCGATTTTAGTTTATAAATGTATTACTGAATTCTATACTTTTCTATTAATCGTCCAGCCCTACTCTCTACATATACATTACTAATTATGTTCATATCAATATCTGGCCAAAAATATCTTTATTCCATTTAATGGACCCTCTAGCTTTTGTGTCGTCAGTCATTGTTGGGGTACTCCTTTTAAATCTGGAAGAATCAACAGCTTATATTGAAATAATGGCGTTACCGTTCAATGTGGAAAATAATTATCGAGATTGCATTTTTGCCATATCACCCAGACATTCTCATAAATAAAGAGGTACAAAAGCTTTACAATAGGTACCATCCCGGTGATAGTTTTGTGCCTTTTTTCTTCTGAGATTGTAGCCAGATACTGTCCAGAGGGTTTTTAAGCTGCAGGTTTATCTAAACTATATAAGGATAAAAATAATAATAATTGTATGATGGGGACACACTGTGGCTCAGTGGTTAGCACTGTCGCCTCACAGCAAGAAGGTTGCTGGTTCGAGTCCTGGCTGGGCCAGTGGCGTTTCTGTGTGGAGTTTGCTTGTTCTCCCAGTGTTGGCGCCACTTGGGTTTCCTCTGGCTGCTCTGTTTGCGCTATAGGTGAATTAAATAAACTAAATTGGCCGTAGTGTATGTGTGTGAATGAGTGTGTATGGATGTTTCCCACTACTGGGTTGCAGCTGGAAGGGCATCTGCTGCCTAAAACATATACTGGATAAGTTGGCGGTACATACATCTGTGGCGACCCCTGATCAATAAAGGGACTAAGCTGAAAGAAAATGAATAAATGAATTTTATGACGTTTTTGCATAAAACTAGTTAAATAATTGTGGGAAATGTGGAGGGTACTATTTTGTCAAAAGCTATACCCCGACTCGAGTATTTTTGTAAATGTTTATGGCTGCTTGTAATAAATAGATTGAATCATTAGTGAATAATTAATACCTGCTGGTGTCAATCAAGTGATCCATTCAGAACAGATGATTCATTCATTCAGTCTTTATCAATAGGTCGTTGAATCATTGGATTTGTTCATATATGAAATCAGGAGTTAAATACAGCTCTGAGGTGCACAATTATTTATTGGCAAAACACAAAAAATAATGTCTAAAACATAACCCACACGAGATTAACTTCTTGTTTGGTAAAATGCTGTGTGATAGCAGTCACATTCTGATATTCAGGAAAATATGGAGAATATTTATAATATAATTATAATAGATTAGGTGAATTGAATAAGCTAAATTGTCCGTTGTGCGTGTGTGCGTGCGTGTGTGTGCGTGCATGTGTGTGTGTGTGTGTGTGTGTGTGTGTGTGTGAATGAGTGTGTATGGATGTTTCCTTGTACTGCGTTGCAGCTGGAAGGGCATCCGCTGTGTAAAACATATGCTAGATTAGTTGCCGGTATATTCTGCTATGGCAACCCCTGATGAAGAAAGGGACTAAGCCGAAGGAAAATGAAATGAATGACTATTGCGTTTAACCTGGAAAAAATCAACCCAGTTGTTGGGTTTTTCCATATTTGTCCCAAATTTAGGTTTGTGCAGCACGGCATTCTACAATATAATATCTACCAAAGCCAAAACTGTACCCATTCTAGCAAAAAAAAAAAAAAAAAGTTATAGTCCAAAAGTTCGTTCACACAAATTAATGTCAGGGAAAATGATAAATAATATTGTAATAAACAGGAAAAATCAAGAGAAACAAAAAATATATTGAGATTTTTTTTTTTAGTTAGTAATTTTTTGCAATAACTTGTTTGTTTCTTAAATGCACCAAAAATTATTGGCGGCGTCGCAGTGGCGCAGTAGGTAGTGCTGTTGCCTCACAGCAAGAAGATTGCTGGTTCGAGCCTCGGCTGGGTCAGTTGGCGTTTCTGTGTGGAGTTTGCATGTTCTCCCTTCGTTAATGTGGATTTCCTCCGGGTGCTCCGGTTTCCCCCACAGTCCAAACACATGTGGTATAGTTGAATTGGGTAGGCTAAATTGTCTGTAGTAAATGTGTGTGTATGGATGTTTCCCAGACATGGGTTGCAGCTGGAAGGGCATTCGCTGCGTAAAACATGTGCTGGATAAGTTGGCGGTTCATTCCTCTGTGGTGACCCCGGATTAAAAAAAAAGCCAAAAAGAAAATGAATGAATAGATAAAAAAATAATGGCTATATTAACAGAGAAATGTGTACTTATTTATGCTGAGCACTGTACATATATTAGTATACCTGTCAACATTGGGATGTGAAAATAAGGCATATGCTGACAATAATAACCCCAACCCCCCCCCCCCCTTTTTTTTTTTTTAAAAATCCCCAAATTACTAAATATGTTCATTTGAAGCTGCTTCATTGTAAATAAACAGTTAAATGGTCAGTAATGTGTTTTATTATTATCATTATTTACAAAAGAAAAAATAAATAGTATACATTAGCAGCAAATACAGTTCAGCTTATAAAATTAAAAGCTATTATAATGAAATAGATTCAAGCTATCAAATCTCATTAGCCGTTTCTTCACTGTATAACTTAAACATTCTGATCAAAGAGCAACGAATGAATCTTTTATTAATTCAGATTTTTTTCATTTGATTACATTAAATAACCGGTGTCAATTTAAAAATGCTCACATCTAATGTTATAATGAAAGCATTTGATTGCTTTGCTAACTTTTTATGCTTATTTAGGACGAAATTAGTTGTGTTTGAAAAACCCCACCAAGATCGACATCTTTAGATATTATTATTAATATTATTAATTGTGTATATGTCTGTTTAAACACACCCAAAACCCAGACTTTCGCTCCGCTTCAAATTGCATGTACAGAATAATTTTGGGAAATAGCATCTATTAGGGGTTTCAATATTAATTGTTTCTTCGGTGCACCACGAAGCAGACGCGGACAATTCGTTATCGGTTCAGTAATAATCATAACCGGTTATTATGTAGTGATGTCATTCATCTCAAATGCGCTATGATGCGTAGCTTACAATGGCGAGGGAGGCGACCACGAGTGTTTACAACGCTCCAACTACTTAAAAACGCAGAAACTGTGCACAATTCCACTGCGTGTGTGTTTTCTGGACAGTCTTTCACAGACACTTACAGCAAAAGCACCTTCACTGCGATTGAGAGAATGAAAGTAAACTCCATTTCTTTCTCTCTCACTGACCGGCTGCGTGACTTTTCCTCTCCTCTTGGCTGTTACAGTGATACTTCTGGATACAGACATGAGAGCGTGTGTGTCTGCAGAGTTTTCTCCACCGTGTTTATCATGGATTAGCTGTGATCGCCGCTGCTGTTTATCAGTGTCACTCATCTGTAAAGACCGCAGCGCGCAAGAGCCAATCGCAGCCCTTTCTGTTTAGCGTGTGACCAATCAAAGGGATGTAAGAACTTGGTAGACATGGCTCAGAAAGCGAGCGGGATATTTATATTTGTTTATACTATTTGCTATAAATGCTTGTGTTGTTTAAAGGGACAGTTTATATTTCTGACTGTTCGTATTAAAGGACAAAAATGTATTAGAAATAGTATATAAATATACATAGATATTTTAATACAAGAAGTGCTGCTGTGAAGAAAATATAAAACTGTGTATGGAAAGCATCGTCAATGCACCGTGATGCACCGAGATGTCGAATTGAACCGAATCGATGGCATGATAATCGTAACCGAACCAAACCGTGAGGCCAGTGCAGGTTCACAGCTCGTCTATTTATCACTATGGAGCACGTCAGCTGACAGTCATGCAACGCTATATGACTGTTTTGAGGATTGCATATGAATGGGGAGAAGGCACTTGTAATGAAAAGGAAGGGAATCCCACCATTTTTATATTTATTTCAAAGTGTTTTCATGCTTAAACGAAGCGAAAGCACAGAACAGACTTGCATTAAGAGCAAGAGGCGGCACCTGGTGGTTCGGCGGTATGGGTTGCGTACAGTAAAATGAGACTCGGCTATTTTATGTTTATTTGCCACCCTTCAGAAAAAGACTGAAAATACGGGAGAAATACATAAAATACCTTTATAGGATGATAGCAGGATAGAACTGTAAAATACGGCAGAATCCCGGGAAAAACGGGAGGGTTGACAGGTATGAAATTAGGGCTGCACAATGTTGTAAAAATCTGACATTACAATATTTTGTTTTATTGTGGATCTGTGCTGTGGATCTGCATAAATTATCATAGATTACAAGCAAAATAAACAGTAAATAAACTGTGCTAAACAGGAGAGTCTAACAGTCATCATTGTATAATTAATAAAAAATATATGTATTTAATTCTATCTTTATATTTTCTATATTATATCCTTTAATAAATATTCTAATCCTGCAATGTAACAATTGCAGATACACACATTGCGATATTCATGCTCAAACGATGTTTTGTTCAGCCCATATATATATATATATATATGTATGAGCAATATCACATGAGAAGCAGTGCAATATGTCTGTATTTCGGTACTGGTGGGAGGCATGCGTTGGCTTGAGGCTGCAGGCCGAGTGCCATAATGCCCCCCACCAGTGCCAATATGCATCCATATTGCACTGCTACTCATGTGATATTGCGTTATACAACAGTTTGATGGCATAATTGTGTGTAAAAAGAAAATCAAACATGAGAATCTCAAAAATCCTTTTGCATGAGGAACTACTTTCTTCCAACAATCATTCACATCTGCAGCTGATGTCAGAACAGCAGAAAACGTTGCCAGTTCACAAACATCACTTTTGAGCTAGTATTTGAATGATTCTCTAGCGTAATGTCTAAAGTGATGACAAAACAGGTGATTTTGCTGACGTTTTAAGATTGTAAGTCTGAACAGCATGATATGCCATCAGTCTACAGAGATTTCTCAGTATTTCTGTTGCAATCAGGATAAGGGTTGGGTACCGAAACCCGGTGCCATTATAGCACCAGTACCTTTGTAACTGGTATGTACCGGATCAAATCAGCATATGAGTTTCGGTGCCTAATTTCGGTGCCACTGGTGCTGCGACAAGGGCGTAAGAAGCATTAAGGGGTGCATCAAAGGCACACATAAGTACGCGTTGTCATACCATCTCTAAACATTTATTTCTAAACAACTTTGAGGAACGTGTACAGGCGATGTCAGGCGTTTGTACTTGTTGTCTAGGGAACGGACGGAGGCACGCAATGCACGCTGTACAGCGCATTCGGTGAGCGAGAGAGACTCTCTTTAGATCATCGTGTACATCAAATTTGCTTAAACTAAACATTCTAAAGCATATTTTACAAGCAAGGATTCTGACACAGCGACGTGAAGCAGATGCTTTACAAAACTTGCGTGTAAGTTTTGCACGCAAACTTAATGACACATTTGTCAAACTTAATGACACATTTGAGGGCTCAAAGGCAGAGGAATGCACTGTCTCTGACATCATTTGGTACTTTCAATATACTTACATGGACACCAATGCTCCGATTTTAATATGAAAGGACCTAAAAGGACAACAGACACCTGAGTCGCAAAATGCGGAGGATTTTTTCTTTCCATTTAACGTGCGGTTTCAAATTCCATTTCCTCTTCCACCGGTCCCCGTGTCAACATGCTTGGCCCCCCTAAATTTGTACACGGATTTTTGTGTCAAAACGCCACGGAGAAGCGAGATCAGCCATCGGTGGCAGACTGCGGAGATATCACTGAGGCCTCTCTCTGCGCGCTTTAGGTGTCACGAGCACTCGCTCTCTCTGGCACTTGCCCTCTCTGTCAGTGACGGTGCTGCGCGTATTAGCCTAGTTCCCCGCATTCGTCAGAGGTTGGCGCCCAAATTGACACAGGTAATAGCGATTTTAACACTTTTAATATAGGCTATGCAGAGACCATTATTAATCAGAAATCTATTGTATATAGTTTTACGTTAGGAAATGCTGTCTTGAATTTACAAACAGTCGGCAGATACCAAAGAACAGATGGAACACATTGATCAAATGTAGTTTTCAGTCACGCTCATGTAAGTCATATTCAACTCGTTTAGTTTTGCCTTCATTCATTTTTGATTTCCGTCTTCAACATGTGATTTATTTACAACACATTTTTAAACATAATATTTTAACTAACTCATTTCTCATATCTATATTTTATCTTCCCCATGGTGAGAGTCAGTGCATAACATTTTACTAGTTATTTTGCAAGAGGATTGTATTCAGACAAAGTCCCTTTAAGTGTTTTTTAGTCTTTTATTCAGATTAAAGTGTAATTTAAAGACTTAATCAATTAACTATGAAAGTTGAAATTAGTCAAATTATTTTGTAACTGATTTGTTGTGTATATCAAAAAATATACAGTAAATATTTCGTAAGGAGGCTATTAATACTGAGCTTAATTTTTTAAAGAAAAAAAACAGCTTTTCTTCAAGAAATAAACAATAAAAAATACGACTTATTATGACTCCAGAATAATTATTTTTTAGAAAACTCTGTGAAAATTTTCTGAAACATGATTTTAAATGAATGGGAGGGCAAAATAAATTGACTTCAACTGTAGGCCTATCTATTAAAGTTTACAGGTGCAACAATGTGCCTTGATGTACTTGAATGTTAGAAATGTGTTATCCTGCACCACTACAAAGTTACTTGTCAAATAAATGAACAAGGAAGATTATTTTGAGTTTAAGTTATTTAATTATCTTGTTTATGAAGACTGCAGAGTGATGCATAAAAAAATGACTTCGAATAATTTTTAAAGTATTTTGTGATATATGGTAAAATGTGCCCCCAAAAGTACAAGTGGCCCCTGAACTGAAAGGAAGTTAAGTATTTTGATGACAGCCTTTCCACAGGTTAGTAGTAATCTAATGTAATTTCATAGTGCAAATCTTATATTCATCCTAACCAACAAATGATCAAAGGAAATATATTAATGTAATTCAAATATATAAAATATGAATTGATGTTTACTTAAAAGAGAGTCATCCACCATAATTTTGTAGCTCAAAAGTATCGGTTCAGGCACCGTTTTGGCATTGGTATCGTTTTAAAAGTATCGATTTAGCACCGGTATCGAAATAAACCCAAACGATACAAAACCCTAATCAGGATATCACAATAATTAACTCCGAAAAAGCAAAGCAAACACCACCAGTTTCTGTGGTATAAAAACAGCACTACAAAATACAAAAGAGAGAGATCAACTTAGAGTGTCACTTACCTGATTTATAATGATACGTTGAGAAAACGCTGAGTTTTTCTCCCTCTAAGGACTTATTATACATTCTCTGTCGCCATCTTAAGGCGGAACGTGAACCTCCACTTTTTTGGTCTGCTCAGACAGGTGATAGCGGCAAATACACTGAATTTCCGAAATTTATAAATATTTAAAATAGGCACCATCCTTATAAATAAACTACATTGT
The DNA here is from genome assembly GCF_903798145.1 of Danio aesculapii. Classification (NCBI taxonomy): domain Eukaryota; kingdom Metazoa; phylum Chordata; class Actinopteri; order Cypriniformes; family Danionidae; genus Danio; species Danio aesculapii. Next base: position 11,226,606 of record NC_079450.1, on the reverse strand, counting down.
AATCTAAACGACTACATTCTTGCCTAAAAAAGCCTCAAAAGTACATTATGTTGTCCAACAGCTGCAATATTTGTCAAACTGTGTCCTCTGCTTGTTGCTGTATGTGGGTGGACTACACAAGGGTGAAGGGGGAAGAAGCTGGACAAGTCCTATTACTGGCTGAATATCGCTTGGCTATCAGCCAATCAGATTGAAAAAACAGACAGTACTTGTAAAGATATATATACTGAAATTAAATGTTTAAAATAAAGTTATTTGCATGTTCAGTATTTCAATAGAGATGTGAAAAAAACACATTCTGTCATTAAAGAATGGAGGCAGATTGGGGAATTTCTTTCTGGTTTTTGTGTGCATATGTGTCAGACACTGAGTAAACGGACTGTGAGTAAGACTAGTCAAAGTTCATCAGCCTTTATTTGTGTATTTGCATTCTCATTAGCATAGCCATGATATTGAGCAGAGACCTGATGAATAAACACAGCAGATGCAGAGCTTCATATTCATTAAACTCCTCATTATTGATACTTTGCACTCTTTGAACTTTCATAGTGTACTGTAATTAGTGTATAGAAAGTATTTTCCACTCAGAACTTGCTAAATTTTACAAACGGTTATAAAAAAAATGCAAGAAACACTGAATAAAATGTAAAAATTTGAAGCAAATACTTGAGTGATCCTTATTTTTTTTGCAACTTCAGAAATCACGTGCACGTGGGAGATTTACATGCAAATAATTTCAGTAGCTTTTGGTGTCAACGTTTTGCTAAGCTAACCATGCAACACTCTAAAAATGCACATAAAAACACTGTTTTAGTTTCAGAAAATATATCAAGACGATGCCTTAAAATGCTGGCTCGGTAGTTCACGGCTTTGCAACAGAGCTTCTGACTCACTTGGTCCGCAGCATTGCAGAATAAATCAAGTTCAATGCACTCTGGGGTTTTAATATTCACACCAGGACCACACGAGAAGCTTGCTAGAATTAAGCAAATGTTCTCTTATTATAAAGTCAGCCTTATAGTAATTCAATTGCGCTCAAATGTTTAGCCTACAGCTGGACTTAACAGGCACCTGCAGAAAAGATGATCTCCCCATTTTGATTGGTTTTAACTAGTAGTGTGACGGATCACAAGTCACGGATCGGAGCATTTTTCGGATCAGCCAAAAAAGGGAAGAGAAAAATGTAATACTGCAAGCAACTTTTGGTTTTAGCAAACAGAACTTAGAACCTGTAATTTTATAAAAAAATAAAATGAAGAAATAATCAGCTGAATAAAGTGTAAAATATTCAGTACTATGAAAAACTCACTGGTGCTGATAATGCTAAATGTAGAAATCTAACAATTTGTACAATTCATATTTATTTTAAGTCTAATTTGCAATAAATGATTCAGTTACTCACTCATAAAACTTTGTTTCATTGCTAGATGTGTCATTTTTGAAGAATTATTTAGTGGCGTATTCTTGATGGCTGGTTGTTGCCACCTATTCGTTGAATAATGTAATTGCGGCCTACTTTCATTATTTTATCAAATGACAGTGTTGTTAATCTTTACTATAAACATCCGTGGTTTTATCTAAACTATAAACTGTTATCTCAGTACTTCCATGGTTTCCGCTACATTCATTCTTCCATGGTGGGGCGCCACGCCAAAATTCATCCCGCCACGGCTACATTACAGCTTCTCATTCAAAACATTCTATTTATTTTAATAGCTGATGATAATCGCACCAAGACGTATTAAAGGGTAAGTGTATTATAACAGCGTGAACTTTTCTGTAACTGTAGTAGTGCTGTGCATCATTTGTTTAACCCTTTAAGGTTACGTGCTGACTGACTGACTGGCTGCCAGCAAACACGACGTATAGCCGTTTCACTTTACTTCAGGATAAATTAATGGCGCTCTGTAGGTCTATTGGAGACATTCATAAATATTCCTAGCAAATCTAATATATGTTGGAGACATACTCGTTACATAAACGCACTAAATCGCACTTCAGCAGCGTTTATTTGAGAGCGCACAAGAAGATCTGCACGCTCTTAAATTTGAGGGGGCGTGCAAGAAGTTTTGTGCACGATAAGAGGAAATCGGCGCGCAAGCCAAGAGATCCGCATGCTCGTAGGCTATTACATAAATGCGATCTTGACTTCTAATACTGCGCTCATGACGTTTGTCATTGAAATAAAGCCACAGGTAGTTGGTAGAGCTGTGTAAAAAAGGCCTGCTGGAAAAAATCCTGGTGGAAACACTGACTTCTATGTTATTTGGCTGATTGTAACTTCATAACTAACTCAAAAGACTAAAGACTCAATCTCTTTATTGATTTTTGCATTTTCAGATTTGAATGCAGCGATTCCAAGTATTAATAAACATGCAAATCACCATCGTTTATAATTTATGTTGGACTTATTTCCAAACTTTTAATAATTAAGCTTGCAGCTTACACTGAATGCATTAATGCAGGCTAAACAAGTAGGAACAAAAAACTCCTTTAATACCTAAGAAACCCACCACATTCCGAATTACCTACCACAACTTCTTCCGTCATGATTTTATTTGACAGGAAAGCCTAAATGCTTTCATACATGTGATTTGAATGACACGAGAAGCGATCTCTCTGTGATCTTTACAAATTTAGAATTAAACTAAATCCTAACTTAAGTTAAAAAAAATATATTAATCTGTGAGTCACGTGTGTTTCGAACTGTGGGTTGTGCTCTGTACGAATCACAGATCAACCGTGATCCATTACACTAGGGCTGCACGATTCTGCAAAAAATGTGAATCATGTTTTTTTTTTTTTTGCTTAAAATCAAGATCACTATTTTCTCATGATTATGTAATCATTATGGATGGGGGAAGCTTCAAGACGAAGATAACTGGAGTGAAAAACTGGTTATTAATAATGCTTCTGTAATCATCTAATGGGTCAGATTACGGAGCTAATGAGGAGCTAGCCGTGTTGATCATAAGCATGTGACTCTCTCGAAATTAGTTTATAAATAAACCCCACGAAAATTTCCCAGAATACACCATCTATAACGGCAGAAAGGCTGCGCACGGAAGTAATGAGATCTACAAATGAGTATTTTTTTGTCATTATTATGAATTTTTACTACAAACAAGCACATGTTTTATTACATCAATAATGGCGTTCATGTTTTACCTTAATGGTTTAAAAAAAAAAAAAACGCTAAAATAAAAATCGCTAAATTTCGTTATCTATAATCCCTAATAATAACTCCCGTATGGCAGTCCCACTACATTCTGACACTTGATGACACTCGAATATCCCTGCCAGAAAAGTCTAGTGGCTGGGAATGAGCTTTTTACAGTGTCTGCTATAATGTTAATGTTGTTTTTGTGTGTTTAGGTTTTATGAATATGGCCATGATGTAAATACACAGTACAGTTACGATTTTATCATATTATATCATTATGATAACATCATATATGCCTTCAGTGATATCCTAAAGATAAAACCCAAAAATAACAGAACTCTAGTTACTACAGCAGTCACGATCATCGATCTCATATGAAGCAAGAGATCGCGATGACGTGCAGGTGCTGTAGTGCTGTCCCATTTCTTAAGGGTAAATTTTGAAGCCCTTCCCCTTTACACTCTGTTTCAAGGGCCAAGGGGAAGGGGTAGGGGACAAAAATAGAATTAGGGTTGGGCCTTAGTGATTGAAAATAGTCTTTTTTTATTTATTGAGTTTATATTGACCATTACTACTCAGTAGGGCTGCATGATATTGGAAAAAAAGTGACATTGCGATATTTTGTATTTCTGCGATTATACAGTGTATTGCGATATGAATATAATTTCAGTATGACTTAAGTAACTGTTTGGGAAGAATTCACAATTCTTGATTGAGATTTTGTAGGGGAGTGCATCTGCATAAAATATATATACAAAAATATATATAAAAATGGATTAAAAAAAATGTAAGCAGATAAAAATGAAATAAACAGTGCTTTATGGTTTTTGGAGGAATATTACAATATTAAGATATAGAAATTCAATTATCAAATCTAAAATAACACTGTATAGTCTTCATTTGATAAATAATTAAGGTCAATTAATCTTTGGTAGGGTGACACGGTGGTGCAGTGGTTAGCACTGTTGCCTCATAGCAAGAAGGTCGCTGGTTTGAGCCCCGGCTGGGTCAGTTGGCATTTCTGTGTGAAGTTTTCTCCGGGTGCTCCGGTCTCCCCCCACGTTCCAAAGACATGCGCTATAGGTGAATTGAATAAACTAAATCGGCCATAGTGTATGTGCGTGAATGCAAGAGTGTATGGGTGTTTCCCTGTGCTGTATGTGAGCTTTCCCAGTCATTGTATGGGTGTTTCCCAGTGCTGGAAGCGCATTCACTGCGTTATTACATATGCTGGAATAGTTGGTGGTTCATTCCGCTTTGGCGACCCCTGATTAATAAAGGAACTAATCCGAAAATAAAATGAGTGAATGAATGATCTTTAGTAAAGCGGCAAACTTTATAATTTCTTGTTACCAAATAGTTTGAAATTTGCTTTAAATCTTCCAGTCACATGCCTAAAAAAACACATCTGTCTAAAAAGAAATAACATTAATAGATTATGGTTTAAATTCAAAATTATTCAACAAATCATATGTACTGAACTGTGATTTTTAGTTGAGTAATAATCCCAACTCAACATTGCACGACCTGCAATGTGACTTGCGGATGAGCACTTTGTGATAAATCGATGCTGAAACGATATATTGTGCAGCCCTACTACAGATATATATTCAAGTAAATGTTGTTTTGAATATTTGATAATAAAAGATTGACGAGTTTATTGGTTTTATTATTATTATTTTTTTCCATTATTATTACCATCATTATTATTATTATTATTATTATTGTTGTTGTTGTTGTTGTTGTTGTTAATTTTATTATTAATGTTTTTGTTGTTACATTACTAAGCACAAAAAGTACTTTTTGAGCAGCAAATCAGCACATTATAATTATTTTTGAAGGATCCTGTGCTTTGAAATAGGATATATTTAAATAAATAAATATATATACATATACATGTATATACATATACATATACATATATATATATATATATATATATATATAAATGTTTTTAAAGATGTACTTGAACATTTTTGTGTATTTTTATTCTGTGTATTTTAAATAATGTGTATTAAATATTCAGAATCAATAACAACGTCAAACTTTGGTGCATTTAGTATTGAGTCAGTATAGTGAACAGCACATGTTAATTAGTGTTTTCTGCTAAGGCAAGCATCATTTTTTATTGTTGCTGAACAAACTAACCTTATTAAACTTTGGTGTGAGACCCATCTTCATGAGATTGTTGAATTGCTCTGTTACTTTTGTCATGTTCAATCACTGACAGGTTTTAAACCCACAGACTATAGGAATCTGCTATATTATAGAGGGGGTGCAATCATATACTGTAGTAACGTGCTAAAAACCACTCAGAAAACCTTAGCAACTGCATAGCAGTGACGTGGCAACCACCCACAACAGCCTAGCTTTGTGTGGCGTGACTTTTGCATGGCTAAGCACCAGTCACATTTTCTTCAGAAAATGTGAAAATCTAGTTGGTCTACTTGATATAAGCGAATAATGATACTGTATCTAGATTGTTTTCTTTAAAATCCCAGTCAGTTTTTATTTTTTACCAGCACTGATTGAATAGTTAACTCAAAATCCACGATGTACAATAGATGCTCTTTTTAACTTCAGTGGAATATTATAGAATATTTTTTATCTGAAATCGTGGTCATTGATGATTCATACTGGCACTTTAAAGTAAAAAAAAAAAGCATTTTTAAATGAAACAAAATAAATACAGCGACTTTAGATGTTCTATTGAGGTCTTATGAAATTAAACACTCTTTAACAGTGTTGTAAATAATGTTCAGTTTCTTGGGTAGACTAATCATTTCACTTCATTACACCTCAGGAGCTGTTAATGCACTATCAATTTAGTTTTGCCTGTATTTGTTGTGTCACAGTCATGTGTCAGTCATCTCTGATGAGCATGTGAACACAATAGCCATTTAGCTGTGTCTAAAAATGTGCTCAACAGTGTATAATATTACTGTATAATTTCAGTATGTCCCGAAATACATCTTGGACACTATCATGCACCTGGTGCAATAAGGCGCAAGACGTGTTTGGCACAATTTGTTGCAATTTTCAGACCAGCACAACCCTAATTTTCACGTTTTGCAGCACGCTGTTTATATAGCAAATTCATTTGCACCACTTTGTGGACTCATGGGTGTGCCAGTCTGAAAAGGAGGTGTGTTAAGGTGCATTGTTGGTGCGTTGCTATTGTAAGAAATTGAAATAGACTGCGCCGTTGACTTTTTTTTTTAGTTTATTCATGACAATTTGCATTTTTATTATAATGTTGTTATTATTTGCAGTATTATTTATTATATGCATATTTATATTTGTTTTAATAAAAACAAATTTTAATTTATCCACCTGTCGAGTTATGGAAACGTATGCATCACCATATAGCATAAGAATAGGATGTGTGTTTGGATAGAACTTTTTTGACCAGACTTCGTTATTATTGTTCATTTATACGTTTTCTGAAAATTTGAACTGAATTTAGAAATAGTTTTTAAACAAATCTTTATGCTTAACAAACGAAATTAAATATGTTGGCTAATAGATGTCTTCAGTGGAGTGTGTACAACACCGTTTCCTTATCCATGAAGGTGAAGGAGTAAAGTAAAGAGTAAAAGTAAATTAAAGAGAAAGTAAAGAGGCCAAATGGAGGAGGCTCATTCTTTATCCTCACACTGCAGATGGTCTGTTTAACTGTTTTCTGGCTAGTAAAGCATTCAGTTTTTCCTCTTACAAAGTCTGTATTTTTCCATCCTCAAAATACCAAAAGTGGATTCGGACACGCACTCCGTGCTTTCATGCCATGCGCTATAGATTTTGCACATAGTTCCTTAAAATAGAGCCAGTTTTCTGTGTTTTTGTGATTCATGTTTTTATTTTTATTTGCCCCCATATATTTATGCTTTTGAATTGCATTATGGAACCTTTCAATCTTGAAACGTTCAAAAAAGTGACTTTTATTTACATTTTTCATAGTTTAAAGTGATACATTGTCTGGGCTGGTGTTGTATATTATGCTACAAAAACCTTGTAATAAACTGGCAGTCCATTTTCTGTTATTTTACAGACTTATTTCTCTGTATATTATTTCTTAAACGTTATATTATTTCAAACTACTAAGATGTCAATAAAAGTCACTTTGTTAAACTATAGAGGTTAATTTCACTTTGTTAAACTATAGAGGTTAATTAAAAACACTAAATACGGAAACTGTCAACAAATATTTTTACAGTGTAGATTCCAGTAAATAACTTTTATTTTTAACAAGGAGAAAATTCAAGCTCCGTTTGCACAAAATCACAATTCTGTAGTTTACATCAATATGGTAAAGTGAAAGTGACACTTAAAAACCTGTTTTGAAAAGTCTGCAGGCTGTTGTCATGTAAATAAATGGCCAAAATTCATCAAAAAGTTTTTAGTGCTCAGTTGAAAATGATGTTTTGCACCCCAAGAGTGTATGTACAGGGTGGCCCTACTGACAAATGCATGTAGTTAAATTAGTAGCATCAGTACTCTCAGCATACTTCACACTGTTCTTTGTAATGTAGGCTATATGACTAATACCTTGAACTTTTTTCCATTAACTAGCCTGCGAGGGATTTGAACTTTTCCTCTGTGTCAAATTACATGCTGATGTAGCAGCTTATGATATAATTGCGCTGAAATTAATACAGTTATATGAAGCCTACACAGTGGCATCTCACACCGAGGAGCCATTCGTTCCGCAAGAGGCCAGCGAACGCAAGTCCGTGTGTTAGTTTTCACTGGAGACGGCCATCAGTGAGAGTTATATTTAAAGCTCTTATGCTGAGAGCATCGGCCAGCTGACACCGTTAAACTACAGCTGTGCCTCAGCAACTTTTAGAGAATCTTCAGGGAGGAAAAACGCACCAACCGCTCTCAATTGTCTAGATACCCAAACATGACAGATTTCTGCAGCTCACTATTTGGCTTTTTAAACACAAGTTTGTTTGACTCTCACAATTTTTTTTTTTAGATTCTCGTCTGTCACTTTCTGACAGGGGGTAATGTCTACACTTCAAAAAAAGGATTTTCTTTCTCTGTGGTTTTGTTGTGCAAATGCCAAAACATTTTTTATATAAACAGCCATTTACTAAGTGACTTCAAATGCTAAGTCTTGTTCAGCAACTACACATTTACTGAAAGGTATGCAGGTTCAAGTTTTGCGCCGCCCGACATTCACAGTTCTGAACGCAACTGAAAAAGTATGAAGTAGTAAATGTATAATTACACTAAGCATGTTATCACAAAGAATTACATCTCATCCCAACCCAAATTTCTTCTCAATTTCATTTTGCTCACTAAATGATTATAGCACCTTGACATGCCTTGCTTCTGTACTTTTTGTACATTTGTGAAAACAAAATGATAGATATGGGAGTCCTAAAGGGCAAAAGAACATAAAAATGCAATGACTTCTCATTTGCGAGGTGTAAGGTCTGTCTTTGCATGAACAATTGGCTGAAACTGCTATTACACCTCTCACAAAGTGAAATAAAAAAGACTGTTAAATGGTTAGTGTAAGCATATAAACACAGACAAACTGCCTGAAATGTGCTATTTTATCAAAACTTTATGGGCAAACTTTTTTTTGTAACTAAAATTAAAATAGTTTTGAGCAAAAAAAGTTATCAAAAGTAAAATAAATGTATATGTATATGGTATAAGAAATAGATCTTGATCTAAAGATTAATAAACATTTCAGTTCCAAAAAAATGTGAATATTATCACTCATTATGACTTCTTATGAATCATTATAATCAAGTATATAAAATTCATATTCATATTATTTTCTATTTTTTCTGAAATATATTCAGGCCTGTACTTATATAAACATACATTTCGTGTGATCCCTCTTATTTTGGCTAAATAATTAATTAATTAATAATAAATAAAGAAAAATTTTGACCTCAACTGTACTGTGTGTATGATTTGACAGTTTATTTAGATAAAAATACAAAAAATCTAAAGTTACGTCTACATGAAAACTTTACACTTGGCTGTGTGACTGCATGTTATTGTGTAAAATGATTTTGAATTAAAACGTGTGTGCCAACGTATGCAACTCATAGTATAATTTTTTATTTAATAAAATACAATATTATACTCGCACAAAATGCAAATATACTGCATATACTGCATACCCCCTTTTTGCGCCCCTGGTCTGGTTCTCTGAAAAAGAAAGTGAATTCATACTTACACTCACCGGCCATTTTATTAGGTACACCTGTCCAACTGCTCGTTAACACAAATTTCTGATCAGCAAATCACATGGCAGCAACTCAATGCATTTAGGCATGTAGACATGGTCAAGATGATCTGCTACAGTTCAATCTGAGCATCAGAATGGGGAAGAAAAGTGATTTAAGTGACTTTGAACGTGGCATGGTTGTTGGTGCCAGACAGGCTGTTTGAGTATTTCATAAACTGCAGATCTACTGGGATTTTCACACACAACCATCTCTAGGGTTTATAGAGAATGGTCTGATAGAAAGAAAATATCCAGTGAGCGGCGGTTCTGTGGGCGCTAATGCCTTGTGGATGCCAGAGGCCAGAGGAGAATGGCCAGACTGGTTCCATCTGATAGAAAGGCAACAGTAACTCAAATAACCACTCGTTACAACAGAGGTATGCAGAAGAGCATCTTTGAAAACACAACACGTCTAACCTTAAGGTGGATAGGCTACAGCAGCAGAAAAATGCCACCAGGTGCCACCCCTGTCAGCTAAGAACAGGAAACTGAGGCTACAATTCACACAGGCTCACCAAAATTAAACAATAGAAGATTGGAAAAAAACGTTGCCTGGTCTGAGTCTCTATTTCTGCTGCGACATTCAAATGGTACAGTCAGAATTTGGTGTCCATTCTGCTTTGTATCAACGGTTCAGGCTGGTGGTGTACTGGTCTTGGGGAAAATTTCTTGCCACACTTTGGGCCCATTAGTACCAATTGAGCATCGTGTCAACGCCACAGCCTACCTGAGTATTGTTGCTGACCATGTCCATCCCTTTATGACCACAGTGTACCCATCTTCTGATGGCTACTTCCAGCAGGATAATGCTCCATGTCATAAAGCGTGAATCATCTCAGACTGGTTTCTTGAACATGACAATGAGTTCACTGTACTCAAATGGCCTCCACAGTCACCAGTTCTCAATCCAATAGAGCACCTTTGGGATGTGATGAAACAGGAGTTTCGCATCATGAATGTGCAGCGGACAAATCTGCAGCAATTACGTGATGCTGTCATGTCAATATGGACCAAAAATCTCTGAGGAATATTTCCAGTATCTTGTTGAATCTATGCCATAAAGGATTAAGGCAGTTCTGAAGGCAAAAGGGGGTCCAACCCAGTACTACTAAGGTGTACCTAATAAAGTGGTCGGTGAGTGTATAATACTTTTTTGTATACTTATACACAAAGGTGCAAAGTAACACATTACAAATACTCAAATTACTGTATATTGAGTTGTTTTCTCAGGAATGGTAATTTAAGTAGTATTAAAAAATGTGAACTTTTACTTTCCCTTGAGTACCTACCCTTAGTTGATTCTAATCTGGAGAGTTTGTTTCATTACCCAATTCACCTATAGTGCATGTCTTTAGACTTGTGGGGGAAACCAGAACACCCTGAGGAAACCCACGTCAACATGGGGAGAACATGCAAACTCCACACAGAAACACCAACTGACCCAGCCATGGCTTGAAGCAGCGACCTTCTTGCTTTGAGGCGATCGTGTTACACACTCCTTGCAGCCGAGACAGTACTTATGTGTCACATTTGCTTTTGGTTATCTTTGGTTATATTGTCGGTTATACCCAAGGGGCTACCTCCCGCTCTTCCTCGGGAAGCCAATACGGAAGTAACTAAAACTGCAATTCATCGACTCGCCTTGGGGGGCTGTCTCCAGGAAGTCCAGGTCATTTCTGACTGCAATGGGAAATTGGCCATTTTTACAGCTGATAAAAACATGCTTACAGCCTGGTACAAATGATGCTTTGGTGCATATAGCCATGATTAACCTTCATGACAACTGTGAGGGGGGTGAATTTTTTTTATAACTCAACCGTTTCGTTTTATTAAGTTATATTAAGTCTGCATAATTAAGGGCGTGGCCACTTGAGTGACAGCTAGGTCTCGCTGCTCGCTGTCTCGTCACCTGAGCTGATTAAACTCTGCATATACATCGCATTTTTGTGTTGGTTAATGTTTCTTTACACAGTCAATTGCCTTTTGGGATTATTTCCTACAATTATCAGATGATATGGTATGCTGTGTGCACTTAATTGTGCTCACAAACCATTCACGTGGCCTCCGTTTCCCTGGTAAGTAAAGTTATATACTTGTATACCATCTCTATAAATGTGTGTGTTTTATTTAAGATCATTTATCATTTATAATGTTATTTAGAGCTGTAATGCCCTCCAGAATCTGACAGATTGATTAGCTGTAGGCTATAAAACAGTCATATGAAGCGTTGTCATACAGTGTTATGCATGGATTTCATCAATAGTCTTGGATTTACTAACACAGACTATAATTGAAGTGTTTGGACGTATTTCGGGTTTTCCTCCTGTTGAAAAATTTCATAAGAACACTGCTTAGTGGCTCAATGTAGTACAGCAGTGTTTTTAAAAGTCTAAACACTTTATTGATATAGTGTACAGCCAAGCACATGTGGTCAGAACACAATAATAAAGTATTAAAGCGTTTCTCCCAAAGTAAGCTCTGTCTAAACCAGGTCCAAGCAAAATGCCAGCACGTGTCTGTAGCTACGCTCACTCTCCGCCTTTTTGCCCTTGTTTGGTATCCCGCCGTGGGTGCGATGACGCGCGAACAAAATGGCGACGATTGGCCGCGCCTACTTTTAGCTTCATTTGCGCTCTTCAGAAACCTATGGGTGACGTCACGGATGCTTCGTCCATATATTTTACAGTCTATGGTTATACCCAAATAAAAAGGAAAATGTTTAGCGATGATGATGTTCCATTTAAATGGCACAAGATGCCATCTGACGGTAAGGGTAAAAGACTCTCACAAGTTGTATTTCATTCCTTTTATATCGCATTTTTTAAATAATCAGTCCAGTAGGTGGCACTGATCGCAGCAGTATTAGTTCAAAGACGTTAAAGCAAATAAAATAGATTAAAACTATCATTTCGAAGCTGTCCAAATGTGATTATATGCATCAAGCTGTCGACCGGAAGTTCGAAGCATCCTCTTTACTCATCTTCGCAAAGTATAATGGATAATTTTGCGTTCTATAAAATAGGTATAAAATATATATAAAATATCACCCATCCCTATTTTGCAGTGCAAATATGAATGCAAATACTACAAGCTGTGCAATAAAAGCCTATAAAAAGCTCAAGCGTAATTCGTTTTCAGATGCACTTGGTTTATATCTAATGCAGTGACACTTTAAGTATGGCTCAAGTGTCCAAAATCATTTGTTTTTAAGGGTTGGAGAGCGGCAGAGAGCGTGTAAATGATTGAGTTTTTGCAGTATTAGCGCATGGAGACGGATGACAGATGCAGTAGGTAGGTGGAGTGTGGCAGACTGCCGCTTACTGAAGAATGAAGCGCACTGTAATTGACTGTAATCAAGTGTACACATACAGTACAGTACGTGCAGCCTGGGCAGTGCAGAGCCAATGGACCCCTCCATACTGGCATTTAATTATAGCATTGATTAAATGGTTTAATCTACGTGCATGCTTTCATAATGGAATGTGTACGCATGCTATGAGGCTGTTTGCAGTTGTTTTGATGATCAGTTAGAAACACATGAGTAGGAGGACATTCTGTGTGAAATAATGGTGTCAAAAATATCAATAAATATCGATTCTGAAATATTTAAAATGGTACAATTTTGCTTTTGGTTAGTTTCTGTACTGGCTTTGCTATCTCACGTTCTCTCTTCTTACCATTAGGGAGATAGGGAGATGAATGATTAATAATAATAATAATAATGGGCGACACAGTGGCTCAGTGGTTAGCACGGTCACCTCACAGCAAGAAGGTCGCTGGTTTGAGCCTTGGCTGGGTTAGTAGGCATTTCTGTTGGCGTGGGTTTCCTCCAGGTGCTCCGGTTTCCCCCAGAGTCCAAAGACTTACGCTATAGATGAATTGAATAAACTAAATTGGCCATAGTGTATGTGTGTGAATGAGTGTATGGGTGTTTCCCAGTACTGGGTTGCAGCTGGAAGGGCATCCGCTGTGTAAAACATATGCTGGATGAATTGGCGGTTCATTCTGCTGTGGCGATGTGTGAGCTCAATGCAGCAGTGCATTCAGCAATGCAATTAAACACCAGCATATACTCTATTCTTAACCACAACCCCAAGTAAATACAACGACACACATTCAGTATTAATCCACACTGTGGCAAAAGTTGAACTATTTAGAAAATTGACCGCGCAGCTAGGCATTGGCCGGTATAAGATTCTGACGTTATGATAACCTTGGATACAAATATCATGGTTTCACAGTATCAGGGTATTGTGATCACTGCTCTACTATATATTCTTTTTAAATGTCTGGGTTAAAACATTTTTTTCCCTTTGAAAACAATATATTTAATTTTTTTGAAAGATTTAAAGTATTTTGTAACAGTAAACATGTCAGGTTAAACAATTAGAATGAATCATAGACTTCTGTTGTCTTCATTAGTTTAAAAGCACTGATTTCTTTACAATTTAAAACAGAATCTTTGGATATCTTGTCTGCTGGAGATACTGTTGTCCTAAAAAACAAACAAAAAAATCAAAATAAAAATTTTTTTACACATACCTTAGGAATGGTATTACAGAAAATTCTGGAGGTTTTAAAACCTGGCTTTTCCAAACCACAGTATTCCTTGAAAACGGTTATCGTCCCATGCCTACAGCACGTGTGAGGAACAGCTGAAGGTGGACATAGCAATGAACAGCAGGAGTTTGCCAGCACAAAACACATTCAAACATTTCAACTTGGTTTTGGACACAAAATGTAAATAGCCCCATACACATTTAACCTGAGAGATACATTACTAGCACTGATCTATAATAGATGAGTGTTTTCATGCTGTGTTTACAAGTTACAACACACAATTAAATAAATAATTTGCAAACTACAGAAAATGAGATGACAATTTTAATCAAACTTACATGTTCTGTAGGAAGGAGCAACACTTACAGGATCTGGAGGAAGAAACTGTGTAAAGGTTACTGACAAAGTCCCATACATTAGAAGCCTTTGCTGCTCCTTCCTTTAATAACAAATCCCATGATCCCTCGCACTCCACTAGTGTCTGAAGGGAAAGGCACGTTCATGTTTTACCGGATCCAGTACATTTTTGGTGATGTCCCGTATCGATGTCGATGAATTCAGGCAAAAGATCCGAACAAAGGATGAATCATTCATCTGACTCTGAGTCGACTCAAAAGAATCAATCGTTTTAAACACTGTGCACTTTCAGATTTATACCTCAGCTTTATGTTTCCATTCACTTAGAGCTATTACACACTGCATGGATGGTAATTTTTCAAAGACTTATAATAATGGCTCTTTAAATATGAAACAATTGACATGTATAATTGTAAGAATACACTATTAGGAGAGCATTTTAAATTACAAAAATAATCTCTCAACTCTAAAATTTTTCACAGAAACACTTATTAACATTATTAAGAGTTATTTTTAATAATTCTTCATTTATTTTAATAATTATTATTTATTTCTCCTTACTCCTATCCTTGATGTCAATTTGCTCAAATCACTAACACTAAATATAATCAATAAAAAAGTGATGCTTTTAATCTTGGAGGCCGAAACAGTGTGTGCTTTTATGAGATCTGAATAAATAAAGCCCATGAGAATTGTGTATTAATATTGCAGGGCTGCATTAGTGATGGAGAGCTGTCTATACAGAGGTGAATTCTTTCATAGACTCCTATGGCTCTAATTCATGTCAGATTTCCATATTTTCATCAAAACACTCAGGTGCTTTGGGAGTGGAAAGATATTAGAAACATTCATTATCCTTTGAAAATTATCTTAAGGAATTAATCAAATCTGCAGCCTTTAGGGTTTTTTGCAGACTCTGTTTAATATGACAGTTCGGGCTTGTTTTTTTTTGTTAAGCAGTTTTCTCATATTCTTACAAATGATTTTTACTGCGGTGTTTACTTGCATTTCAACAATTGATTAAGTTTGAGTTTGCTAGCATGCAACTGTTATTGTAAATAATGCATGCATGCATGAGGATCTGTTTACAATGACTAATGTGACCTTTAAATGAGTTCAGCAAAGATAATAAGTGTGCAAGATTCATCTGTAAAGCCGTGTCTGCAGCTCTGCATGAAAAAATAGGTTGATACTGAAGTTTATCTCCTCGTGCTATCGTATTCATTCATGTTTTCAGAATTTAGTGTTTTGCTTTTAACTTTAATGCTATTCCCCATATGTTACTCACATTCAGCTTGCCATAAATAAAGAAACTGAATTGATTTGAGTGAGTTTTACCAGCCTGATCTCACGCGGTATTGTAACTATTTCACATTTTTATCAGTTTAGTAGCTAATTCGTAAAATTTACAAGACCAGTCGTATGAAAAACTATGATTTTAAAAGGAAGTGTGACCACCCTTAAACCCAACAATCATTGGGAGATGAGCAAATCATACTACCAATCGAGAATGAGATTGTGAGAGAGTGTTCTTTATGGTTGCCCACTGAAGCTAAGCAGGGCTGCGCCTGGTCAGTACCTAGATGGGAGACCACATGGTTAAGCTAGGTTGCTCCTGGAAGTGGTGTTAGTGAGGCCAACAGGGGGTGCTCAACCTGTGGTCTTTGTGGGACCTAACGCCCCAGTATATAGTGAAGGGGAGTCTATACTGATCAGTGAGTGCTGTCTTTCTGATGAGACGTTAAACCGAGGTCCTGACTCTCTGAGGTTGTTAAAAATCCCAGGCCAAATTTGCCCACTGGCCTCTGTCCATCATGGCCTCCTAACCATCCCCATATCATAATTGGGTTCATCACTCTGTCTCCTCTTCACCAATCAGCTGGTGTGTGGTGTGCTGTTTGGCGCAATATGGCTGCCGTCATCCAGGTGGATGCTGCACACTGGTGGTGGATGAAGAGATTACACGCATTGTGTAAAGTGCTCTGAGTGTCCAGAAAAGCGCTATATAAATGTAGGGAAGTATTATTATTATTTGTACAAATTAGGGCTCGGTATCAGGGATTCAGATGTACCAATATGATTAGATTTCGATTCACAAGCTTTAGATTTGATTTGATTTTTAATTTGATTCTCGCTTCTACAAATTTAAATGAATACAAATTATATTTATATTTCTAAAATTGAACGGCAAATATAAGATTCCAAATGGTGATTGTAAAAAGTTAACGAAACACATACAGTATTTAAAAAAAGTATTTCTCAAATATAAAAAATGTCAAGTATTTATCAAATTTATAACCTTGTGCAGATAGACGAGGGTCGTTGTGGGTTGGCTGTGCAGGGACGCCGAGGCGGAGGGGGGAGGTTAGGACAACTCTAATACTGTGTTCACACCAGATGCGATATTTGCGTGTAAATAGACGCTTGAACATTGAGTTTACCCACTTCGTCCGTGCGTCAAATTCGCTTCATTCACGCGTCAAATTCACTTCACAGTAGTCGCAAATTCTCGTCAAAGCAAAGTAGTGACTCTACACTACTGTCTGTCCAGTGCTTCAGACTGAGCCTAGACCAGTTTGATGAACTGTTGTCCAGTGTCGGCAAGAGGTTTCCCCTCGGAACAACAGGCACAACGTCATAATCATGCCCCTACAAGAGAAAGCTCCTGATTGGTTAACGCAGCACAAATGTTGAAGTTCAGATTTTTCAACTTTATTTGTGCAAACCATGTCATTCGTGCCGCCTTACCTGCGCTTATTCGCACCTTTGCATTGACTTAACATGTAAATCACTCGCGCTTGACACTTCCTCCGCGTCTGGTGTGAAAGCAGCATAAGAGTCCTATGCACTTTAGGGGTCCCAGAGGTTAATATTCGGCTGCCCCTGATACCATCCCCCCCCCCCTCCACCCCCCACCCCACCCCCCACTTTTCACTTTTGTCCGGGACACACCCAGCGACCCCCACCACACAAACCCACCGCCTGCCCCCCCGGTTCATCAATTTTTACCTAGACCACCCAGTTCCCCTGCTCTTCACTTAGAGGACCCACCCAAAAAAATTCTGTCATAGGGCCTGAACTGGCCAGCGGCGCCCCTGTGGTGAGCTCTAGTATAGCAGGTCATAGCCAAAGGAAGGTCATACAGCTCTCATTTTTACCATGATTTTTGATTCACAGCTTTTGAGAATCAATATCGAATCAACCATAGTTTTAAAAAGGATGACTCAAAAAAACTATTTTTTTGCCCAGCAGTATATTTATTTTTACTTATGTAAATGTACATTTATTCAGTTTTTATATTAATTTCAGTAATGTAATTGACTAATATGCATATGTTTACATGATTTATTTACAATGAGGTTTGTAAAGTAATATTTTCTGTCTTGTAGTAGATCTATTTTATGAGTAAATATATTAATTTACATTGTAAACCTTAAATAAAACCTTAAATAATTCTTTTTCATTTCATGTTTTTAGTTTTTAGTTACTATACTCCCAAAACCCTTCTGCATAAATCCCCAGATGGCAACACGTTGACTCACTGTCGTTTCACAGCAAGAAGGTTGCTGGTTTGAGTCCCAGCTGGGTCAGTTGGCTTTTCTGTGTGGGGTTTGCATGTTCTCCCTGTGTTCGTGTGAGTTCCCTCCAGGTGCTCCGGTTTCCCCCACAGTCCAAAGACATGCGCTATAGGTGAATTGAATCAACTAAATTGGCTGTAGTATATGTGTGTGAATAAGTGTGTTTGGATGTTTCCCAGTACTGGGTTGCAGCTGGAAGGGCTTCCGCTACATAAAACGTATGCTGGATTATTCCACTGTGGCAACCCCTGATTAATAAAGGGACTAAGCCGAAGGAAAATGAATGAATGAATAAATCCCCAGATTATTTATTTATTTATTTATTCAAAATTCTATGCAGAAATAGCAAAAAATGCCCGCAGATATATTCGAAACCATACGATTTATTCAATGGACATTCAACAAACATTCAACATTTTGACATTGAAGTGGGTTTGAGATAATGTGATGAAGTAACAGCATCTGGCAGCAGTGTTTATGTCTGTTTAGAGCTGTAGGTTTGAGACTGAAGCGAGATGCATTGGAAGCACATGATTATTCCAGTTAGTGCAGCTCAACATGACAGAGACCCTCGAGGTGGTGCTCCAGTTCTTATCATGTAACACAATGACATCCTTCCCTCCAGTTGAAGCTGCCTTCACTTAATAGACCACTAGTCCAGGGGTTTGTAAGCTTTCTGTATGCTATGGACCACCTAATAAGATGACTGAGTTGTGGAAGGCCCCCTTCATTAAGTATAAAAGAAGTGATTTATTTAGTCATACTGCTTGATAAAAAAGTTTAACAAAAGAAAATTATAAATATATTGTTATGCATTATTTGTATTAAATATTATTAAAGCTACAGCAATATGCAGTTGAACTCAGAATTATTAGCCCCCCTTTGAATCTTTTTTTCTTTTTTAAATATTTCCCAAGTGTTTAACAGAGCAAGGAAATTTCCAAGTATGTCTGATAATATTTTTTTCTTCTGGAGAAAGTCTTATTTGTTTTATTTTGGCTAGAATAAAAGCAATTTTTAATAAAAAATTTTTTCAATAGTCTACAGAACAAACCATTGTTATACAATAACTTGCCTAATTACCCTAACCTGTCTAACTAACCTAATTAACCTAGTTAAGCCTTTAAATGTCACTTTAAGCTGTATAGAAGTGTCTTGAAAAATATCTAGTCAAGTATTATTTACTGTCATCATGGCAAAGATAAAATAAATCAGTTATTAGAAATGAGTTATTAAAACTATTATGTTTAGAAATGTGTTAATCTTCTCTCCGTTAAACAGAAATTGGGGAAAAAAATTAACGGGTGCTAATAATTCTGACTTCAACTATACATTTAAAATATGGTGACACCTAATGTATTTAACGATGCGTTTGTTACAATATTTATTAATCTTTGTTAATGATAATGAGTTAATGAGAATTAGATTGTTTATTGTTCGTGTTAACTCACAGCGCATTAACGTAACAAGCACAACTTTGGACATGATTAATAATTATGGTATATAAATGTAGAAGTGTTGTTCATACTTAGTTCCTGTTAGTAAAATACATTAAGTTAACATTGAGTGTGAGGGACAGCTACCAGTCCAGGGACAGCTACCGTCCAGGGGGCAGCTACTGTAGCTCTCTGCAACTCTCAAATGGTCGCCCACTAAAGCTAATCAAGGCTGAAAATTAGGAAATTAGGAAAGTAATTTGAGTGTCCTGAAAATAACTATTTAAAATGTAAGGAATTTTTATGATTATTAATTCAAACTATTAATTAAATTAGCATTTTCCCCAAAAAATATGACCTGATAAATATGATGAAACTGATGAATATGATGAATATATTTTCCAAAATGTACAAGTTCAAACTGCTTATTAAAAACTGGGGAAAAATATCTATCTATCTATCTATCTATCTATCTATCTATCTATCTATCTATCTATCTATCTATCTATCTATCTATCTATCTATCTATCTGTCTGTCTGTCTGTCTGTCTGTCTGTCTGTCTGTCTGTCTGTCTGTCTGTCTGTCTGTCTGTCTGTCTGTCTGTCTGTCTGTCTGTCTGTCTGTCTCCATCTATCCATCTATTTGTCTATCCATCTATCAGTCGATCCATCTATCTATCTGTCGACATTTATCATATTCATTAGTTCAGATGTTGGATGATATTTTTTGGCCCTCTTAAACCATGTTCAATCTGCCTTTTCTGCAAGTATAAAATAGTTTAATAAAATAGATACATTTTTCAAAAAATCCTAAATCCTGCCTAAACAAACATTCTGATGAGCCTCATTTAAATAACTTGTTGGTTAGGTCGCCGGCTTGAGACCCTGCTGGACCATTTGGCATTTCAGTGTGGAGTTTGCATGTTCTCTCTGTGTTGGTGTGGGTTTCCTCTGCGTGTTCCGGCTTCCCCTAGAGTCCAAAGACTTGCGCTATAGGTGAACTGGATGAACTAAATTAGTCGGAGTGTGAATGTGAGAATGTATGGGTGTTTTCCAGTATTGGGTTGCGGCTGGAAGGACATCTGCTGTGTAAAACATATGCCGGAGAAGTTGACAGTTCATTCCGCTGTGGCGACCCCTGATAAATAAGCGACTAAGCCAAAGGAAAACTGATGAATGAATAAACTCAAAAGTATTTTTGTTGCGATCAGTAAAAGGTTATGGGTTCAGAAATGAGTTCCTCTTTGCCCTTTTCATAAATTCCTCCAAATCCATTCCTGGGAAACTTGCTTTATTTTTTTATTTGCTGAAGTTTTGTCTTTGAGCGGTTCCCACTTCTTGAAGTCTTTGTGGGATAAAGCTAGAAAGCAGCTCTTGAAGGTGAGCTTTAGAAATGAGTTTGATGAAGGACTCTGTTGTGTGAATGTTAATATCGGCCTGTGTTTGCTCCCTCCTGACAGCGCATTAGAGCCGTGTGGCTGTAAGCCTGTCTTCAGCACGTCTCAGGCTTCATTTTCACGCTGGCTTACAGTCCTTTTGCAGGATGACCTAGGTTTAGCTGGAGAGGTTATCTGCTGTACGTTTCTTATATGCAATAACATGCTTCACACACACTCTCACATGCACCATCCCTATTAAGCCTCTTTTTCCTCCTTCTCTGCACTGGGTTTAACTGGGGTTCATACTCTCTGCCTTTGGCCTGTGGATCATTGAGTGTTCGGGGTTCTGTTCAAGCCACCTGCTCTTCTCTGCCTGGGACCAAAGGTGTGACCAGGACAGGCAAACACACACTGACACACACAGATCGGCCAGGTAAACACATGCTGGGTTGCAATGAAAATTAGGCCAGCACGTGGACACGTGTCTGTTTTGTGTCACTGGACACATCCACTGATTCTCTTCATAATGATGAACAAATTATGCATACAGTATTATTAACATATTACCATAGGGAAATTTTAGCTGTCACATGTCAACATTGCAGTTTAGACAGTGACAAATTGCACATAAACACCTTACTGATTCATTAATGTCTTACCTAGATTTTCTGTTACACACTCAAAAGTATGTACTTTTATTCACAGAAGCAGCACATTTCTAATGCATAGTGTATTTTCAGTAGTTGCTATTTAATGCAGACAATTTTGAATAAAGATTGTTTATATTTTAAAAAGTTGCAAAGACTTTGAAAAAGAATTAAAAATATATAAATTTATTATAATTTTTCAAAGAATTATTTTTAAGTGTAATCTAGAGCTGCACGATTAATCGAAAAAAGATCGCGATCTCCATTCGACCCCCTAGACCAGTGTTTCCCAACCTTGTTCCTGAAGGCACACCAACAGTCCACATTTTCAACCTCTCCCTAATCAAACACACCTGAATCAACTTATCATAACATCAGAAGAGACTCCAACACCTGAAGTTAATGGGTCAGAAAAGGGAGACATCCAAAATATGTACTGTTGGTGTGCCTCCAGGAACAGGGTTGGGAAACACTGCCCTACACGATCTTAATCCAGCATTTCTACGATTCTGCCAATCATACTTTCAAGTTCAGGAGAGAAGCAAAGGCGGCTGCATAAGTCTTCACATTGTTTTACATATGTTGCTTAGCGACATGGACACCTCCAAATGGTGTTGAAAGAGTCACATACTGTATTTATAAGGTATATAATTCACCCCAAAAAATGTAATGATGTATTCACATATGACGTGAGCTGTTGACCGTGAGCTGTTACCACAGAGAGGGCGGGCGGGCGCGCGCCCTACTTAATGATAAACGTGCACGCGTCTACTTTAGTGAACAGAACCTGCTTAGGCTGTGAATAACAGGTAATAAAGTTGTAAACAACATTCAGTTTGTGGCACAGAGTCATCGTTTGGGAGCCGTGCGAGAAGTATTAACCGCACTTAGCAGTAAAAATGAAACCGAAAGCGAGCACATCATTTAAATAATCCATTTAATCCAATAATCGCATTTTAGAGTTATGATTACGACAAGCATTTCATATGTTTTTTCTTTCATAGCGAACACAGAGTGTTGTGCATGAGAATAAATGTTTAACAGTGTCAATATAACTACTCTAGCCTAAATAATGTTGAATGTAATGCAAGAGGGAATCTGATAATGACAAATGTCTGATTTTACCAGTAGAAAAAATGGCCTAATAATGTTGTCAATGACAGATTGCAAGCATATCAAACATAAAAAATCAACATCAGACCAGCATTAGACCCACACATATTATTGTTGCTTTACCATATGTTTGAGAAATAACAATAATATTAGCCTACTGATATTAATTACATCTACAGAATCGTGAGAAAATCGCGATCTTGATTTTAGGCAAAAGAATCGCGATTCTCATATTAGCCAGAATCGCGCAGCTCTAGTGTAATGCAAGTTATTAGGCCCTATTACACAGCTGACACAATGTGGCGCCAGATGCAATGCAAGTGTTTTTACTAGTTGCACCACAGCATAGGCATCATTTATACATTCTGTGCCATGTTGTTTAAATGGCAAATGCATTTGTGGCTATTTTTGTGCTCATACTGTAGGCATGCTGGTCTGAAAAGGAAGTGTGTTAAGATACATTGTTGGAGCGTTTTGAGGCAACTGAAATAGACTGTGCATTTAACCATTGAACTAAAAGCTCATCAAAAGTTATATTCTATCTATTGTTATTTAAAGAGTGTGTTAGTGATAGGTGGGTCCAAAATGTGCGTATACATTGATTATTACCCATACAGGGATGCGCAGCAGCAAATAACTTTAAATATGAGAAAATA
>NC_079450.1:11058464-11198464 GCF_903798145.1 Danio aesculapii | reverse complement strand
TTGATTTCAGGTAATATAATTTCATTTAAAAGAGAATTTAGTGATGTATATGTGTAGATGTAATTTAGTTGAATGTTTTGATTTGATTGAGTTTTGATAATGGGGTGGCACAGTGGCTCAGTAGTTAGCACTGTCGACTCGGAGCAATAAGGTCGCTGGTTTGAGTCCCAGCTGGGCCAGTTGGCATTTCTGTATGTAGTTTGTATGTTCTCCCTGTGTTTGTCCAAAGACATGCGCTATAGGTGAATTGAATTAAAACTATATTGTCCATAGTGTATGAGTGTGTGAGTGAATGAGTGTGAATGGGTGTTTCCTAGTGCTGGTTTGTGGCTGGACAGGCATCTGCTGTGTAAAACATATGCTGGAATAGCTGCGTTTACTCCGTGGCCATATTCATCCATGTAAACGCACGAACATTATAGCAGACACCCCCAAAAGCTCATTCCCAGCCACTAGACTTTTTTGACAGGGTATTCGAGAGTCATCGAGTGACATACAGGAGTTATTATTATGGATTATAGTATTTATTTATTTATTTATTTTTTTTACTTTATGGTAAAACACAAACACGGTTATGAATGTATTAAGACATATGCTTGTTCATTGTAAAAACTCATAATAATGACAAAAAAATACTAATTTGTTGATCTCCTTACTTCTGGGTGCAGCTATCCTGCATTGTGGTTGGTGTATTCTGGGAAGTTTTCTTACCTCTTGGTTTCGAGTGGGGTCCAGAAAAATCTCAGTTTGAACGGCCATTTAGCCCTTACCTTAGCCCTACGCCTTCAAGCTAAATAGAATTGGGAAGGGGAAGGGCTAAGGAGTAGAATTGGGATTCGGCCTATATGTTCGCAAACCTCCCGAATCTAGGTTCAATGGGCTGACTGCTCTACTGCAGTGGCAGGCTCAAAACTGTAGATTAGTTAGTTTAGTTTATATACTTTATGGTCCCCAGTGGGGAAATTTGTCTTGGACCCTAGGCCTGCATTTGCATACACTGAACAAAACAAACAACAACATTCATTCATTCATTCATTCATTCATTCATTCATTTATTCATTCATTTTGCTTTGGCTTAGTCTCTATTTCAGAGGTCGTCACAGCGGATCGAATTGCCAATTTTTCCAGCATATGTTTTACGCATCGGATGCCCTTCAAGCCGCAATCCAGTATTGGGAAACACCCATACACACTCATTCACACACACACACACACACACACACACACACACACACACACACACACACACACACACACACATTGGTCAGTTCAGTTTATTCAGTTCACCTATAGCGCATGTCTTTAGACTGTGGGGGAAAACGGAGCACCTGCGGGAAACCCACATCAACACAGGGGGAACATGCAAACTCCACACCAGCGACCTTCTTGCTGTTAGGTGACAGTGCTAACCAACAACAAAACAACATAAAAATTACATTCAAAGAAGAAATCAACATTTTTAAAAGTGTAATTGACGTAGGTCTGCTCACAGGCAGCCTGTTTCCCTTTGATTCCCATGACCGTCTGTACCAAATGTGCAAGCTTGGCTTTTAGATTGAACTGTAATGCTTCGAAACCACGCAGTAAAACCACAGTGAACTACGCTTTCAATTACAGCCTGGTAAAATAAAAACCCCAAAACCTGTCAATCTCCATAAAAAAATTCAGCTCAGTCACTTTTCCCCCCTTTATCTATTAGTTTTAATGTTTTAAAACTCTTAATTTACTTCTGTATTCAATTATTCATTTCGTTAATTTTCCTTCGTGTTAGTCTCTATTTTATATGTCGCCACCGTGGAATGAGCCGGCAACTACTCCAGCATATGTTTTACACAGCGGTTGCCCTTCCAGCCGCAACCCAGTATTAGGAAACACCAATACACTCATTCACTCACATACTCGTACACTACGGCCAATTTTGTTTACTCAATTCACCTATAGGGCATGTCTTCGGACTTGTGGGGGAAACTGGAGCACCCGGAGGAAACCCACGCCAACATTGGGAGAACATGCAAACTACACACAGAAACGCCAACTGATCCAGCCGGGACTTGAACCAGCAACCTTCTTGCTCTGAGGTGACAGTGCTAACCTCTAACCATCGTGTCACCTGCTTTTCTGCAGGATTTAATGTGTAATTGTGTTTTATTGTTGTAATGCACTTTGGGGAGTAGTAGGTATAACGCTGATTGATATGATTTATAACCTTCAGTTAATATTTGTAGTAATTTACAGTACAAATTGCATATTACCAATATTACACTTGCTGTAGTTTCCTTTCCATTCTTGCCACTTAAATAATATTTTAAGTATTGTGTGTGAAATTTCAATTCAGGTCTGAATGATCGTGATTTAGGGCTTTGCTATTAATCGAAAAGTAATCGGAATCGACATTCAGAATTTAAAATCGATCAAAGTTTTCCCGGTCGATTTTTTTTATTTATTTATTTTTTTTAATTACTTTCCCTACCGCATGTGTCACGTGACCCTGCTCTGTTAGCCACACTTTGCAGTCACATCTGATTATTGGACAAGTAGGAAGATGGACTTGCACTACATTGACAATGATTGTAAGCTTCGCTGTGATGCCTTGAGATGGCATACTTTTCATTATATTAAAATTATTATTTACATTAAAATATTTATTAACAGAAGATTCAAGAAATGCACTGTTTAAAATATTATAAACAGGATATACTGGAGTTGTTTTATTTAGAAGAGATACTGCTTATTTTCTACTTTTAATATGAAACTAAAACACTGAAAATAATTGTTTTTGTTTACAAAAGTGCAAGTTTTTAGGCAATGTGTGCTTTAATTTCTGTTGTTCAATGTTGATGTTCGATAAATAATCACAGATAGTAGATAGTGTGTGTGTTTACTTATTACTTACTCCAATTATTTTTAAATCAGTCATTCAGAAGTCTCTCACTTGTAATACTTGAGCATATTTACTGTACGAAACTTGTCAACTATGATTTTAAAAATTAATTATGATCTAAAATTAATCCTTCATTAATCGTAATCGAGTTAAAATGTCCAATTAATCGATTGTTTGATTTTAGGCCAATTCGCCGAGCCCGACCATGATTTATGAGTAAGTTTACTTGCTTGTTCCTCATATGAGTGGCAGTTTCCATCAGAAACTGAGCTCATGTAACTACCATCAGCACTAATTCATCCTCTGATTTCCACATCGTCTCATTCACTCATCAGATCTGGTGTCATATGCATACTATGAGCTATACATAGAGAACAGAGAGAGAGAGAGAGAGTGAGAACGAGAGAGAGAGAGTGAGTATTTCATGCATGGCTAGGTTGCTATGGGAACAAGAATTGGTCTCTCTCTTTTCCCAAAAAAGTGTCCTCGTTCCCTTCGTTTCTCCCTCGTTTTTTTTCTCTCTTTCTCTTTTCCATCCTCTCCCTTCTGTTTTTTTTTTCAATCCTCTCCGTCTCTCGCTTTTTTCTCTCTCTTTCTCCCACAGATTTTAGCACTCTCTCTTGCTCTCTCTCTCTCCCTCCCTCCTTTGCATGTTTGATACTAATGACTAATGTTTTTTTATATGATATGATACTCATATATTTGCCACAATTTTAATGATATTGACATCGATAGTCTCTGTTTTTTAAGTAGGGATGTGTGTTATCAGAAAAAGAAGGAACATTACTTAAAGGCGTCTTCTTAAATGAAGTATTTTTATAGAATATTGATACAATTATTTAAGGCTGTCAGGATATTTATTTTTTGCTAGGCGATATATTGCACTCAAATTAATAGCGATAAACGATATTATTGCCACTTTATAACTAAAAATAATACATTTTTTCAATATAGTGTAATAATTCAGGTACACTGTTTCAAAGAATGTTTTATTTTTAAGAATATTTAGGTTTGAAATTGAAACATGAAAAAAATTATCTTAAAACAAATAAGTAATAATAAAAGTATTACTAGTAGTAGCAAAAAAGTAAGTCTAAAGTTGACTTTTAATGCATCGCAGGTGCCATTTTTTTTAATAATCAGGCAGATTCCAAGACAGGACAGTTTGTTAAATGTTTGCAGCATTTTTTTAAATGCTGGTTTTTCGAGCGTGTTTAACGGCTACATCTATTTAGCTATATAATGGTACCTGTTTTTCGAGCGTGTTTAACGGCTACATCTATTTAGCTATATAATGGTACCTGTTTTTCGAGCATGTTTAACGGCTACATCTATTGAGCTATATAATGGTACCTGTTTTTCGAGCATGTTTAACGGCTACATCTATTGAGCTATATAATGGTACCTGTTTGTGAGTGTGTGCCATTTCGCACTGTCACTATATTTGCACTGGCAGATAAATACATCCGTTACAGTTAACTGTCTGGAAGACCCTGTTGAAGAAATGGGTAGGGTGGTTATGTTTTAGGTGTGATTTAAGGTTTGTTTTTTTGTTGCCACTGTTCTGAAACAAATTCGACATATCGGCTCGTTCACATTAACAGGCTCACTTTTCTCATGCGACTTGTTTATCCTAACTGACTGTAGTTTCTAAACACAAGTCAGTGGGTTCGCGTCTTGTCTTCTTCACCTCCACTGTCCGCTCTTTCACTGTCCGTGTGTGTGTGTGTGTGTGTGTGTGTGTGTGTGTGTGTGTGTGCGCAGCGTGCATGGAGATGCTGCATCCATTTTTCGGATCAGCCAAAAAAGGGAGGAGACAAATGTCATCTGCTTTCCATTTAATACAGAAACAGCACTGCAATACACTTTTGGTTTTAACAAACAGAGCTTAGAACCTGTAATTTTATTAAAAATAAAATGAAGAAACAATCAGCTGAATAAAAATAAAGTGTAAAATATTCAGTGCTATGAAAAATTCACTGTTACTACTTCTGTTGCTATTAAATTGTACAACCCATATTTGTTTTTAGCCTTATTTTCATTCATAAAATGAAATTCACTCAGCCTCATTCTCTCATAAAACTTCATATTTCATTGCTAGATGGGTCATTTTTGAAGAATTATTCAGTGCCATTTTTTTTATGGCTGGTTGTCACCACCTATTGGTTATATGATGTAACTGCTGCCTACAATTTTCATTTGAGCGTAGTTAAATGCATATGATGGTGATTTTAATCTTTACCATAACCATCAGTGGTTTTATCTAAACTATAAACTGTTATTCCAGTACTTCTGTGTGTTATTTGACTGTTTGTAACTTCATAACTAACTCAAAAGACTAAACACTGAATCTCTTTATTAATTTTTCATTTTCAGATTTGAATGCAGCGTTTCGAAGGACTAACAAACATATGCAAATCACAATCATTTATGATTTACTTTGCGTGGGTGTTGAGATCCCGATCTTTTAATGATTAATTGTGCAGCTTACACTGAATGCATTAATGCAGGCTAAAAAAGTAGTGACAGAAAACACCTTTAATAACCCACAAATTAACCAACACCTTCTAATAAACCCACCACATCTTCTTCCGTCATCATTATATTTTACAGCAAAGCCTAAATGCTCTCTTACATGTGATTTGAATGACGCAAGAGGCTATCTCTCTGTGATCGTTACAAATTTAGGATTAATCTACCAGTAAAAAAAATGGATTAATACGAGGGCCACGTGGGTTAGATCCATACGAATCACTGATCAACTGTGATCTGTTACACCAGGGTGTGAATTATACATTGACAATCAGGGGGGTCAATTTTTCGGTAATGTTAATTTGTATTAATACTTCAGTGAATCAAATGTTTGTATTTATTTCAATTACATCTAATTTATTAATAAAATGTATTTGTTTTCAGTGTTTTGAGGGATATTTATTGTGTTCTGACATACAGTATCCTCTGATTTGCTATTTCAGAGGTTACTGTAGGTCAAACTATACAAACTGTTTAGCAATTTACTTACTTTTAGGCTGCATCTAGAAACAAACAAGAATTCTATTCTACAAGAAAAGTGTCTTTTGAACACTTACGGTGTCTATGGGTGATCTAGATCTGAAATACCAACAGTAAATTTTACATTTTAAATAATTTGACATATTTCTGAACTATTTAAAACAGCAATATTCAGAAACCTACAAGACTCCCTGAAAAAATATCTCCAAAAAATATTGACGTTATTATTATTTTTTTAGTTCACTGTGAATATTCATAAAGATCTTTATGGCAACATGAAACAAAAATCGCTGAGAATTTGCTGACATTTGAGGATTTGACATTTTTGAGTTACATTTTATAAAAACACATTTAAGACTTCCTAAAATTTTCTCACAGTATTCACAAGATATACTGTCAGTTTTTGCTTTTTGTTTTTAGGAAAAGACATTTGTGTCTCTTCTGCTTTAATAATTAGCCATATTTCTAAATGACTGAAAACAGCAATTTTCAGAAACATACAAGACTCGCTGAATAAATGATATATCTGAAAAATGTTGGCATTAGTATTAGGGATGTCCTGATAAGGTTATTATTAGAGAGTCCGAGTCCTTTGATTTTGAGTATGTACCAATACCAAAAACTGATCCGATACTTTTCTAATACATAAAAAAAGAATAAAGAAGAGCAAAGAAACAGATCCAGGATGTTCCTTATTTTTTATTTAATTCACCTTTTTTAACATTTAACAGTTTGCTACGTCATCAACTTTATAATACCTCCAGACCGCAGACATACTCTGGTTGTTACTACAGTAGATCAGATACGGTTGCGGCCGGAAGTTAACAAGAATTATTTTCATTATTTATTCAATTTTCCATTAATCGTATTTCATTAATGTCAACCCCTATTCCAACCCCAATCCCAACCATCACAGTTATGTAAAAACAGTAGTTGTACCGAGTATTATTTATGTTATTTATTAAATTCCCCAATACATTTTAACCCTAAACCAAACAGTAAAGTCACAGTACTGTAAAAATATTAATTATTGTTATACATTGTCACAAAAATTATGCTATATTGATGTGCGTATCTGTAGCTTTATCCTATAGACTTTACCACATACTTGCGCTTTCCGCTTCAAGGTCCTTCCGTGTTCTACTTTGCCGGCATTTAACCAATAGCGTTGCAACAAAGTGATGTCATGTTGCTGTTTCTGTGTGAAGTTAAGAAAGAGGTCTTACTCTGTGCCACAGCATAACTATAGATGTGTTTAAAAAATTATGAGAATATATATACATATACACATATATTTGAGTCCTGATCGGGAGGTAACGTCCTATTCCGGTCGAGTCTGAAACCGCGTGATTGGGCCCGATTTCGATCACACAACTACATTGGTACAAATTGAATTTGTCTTTAAAATATAATTCATTGTCAATACACTGTTTTTAGTTTTAATGACAGATTTTGTTCAACTGAAAAAGTGATTAGAAAAACATTCATGACCCATTTAAAGTGGACAATTATGTTTATGACAGGTTTATGACAAGTTTAGTTGTCTTGATAATGTCAAGTTGTCATAACAGACGTCTAATACAATATCATTTTTGTCTATGAAGCAATGCAGATGGCATTTATTTTAACAGTGTCCTCGCAGGCCAAAATCTGAGGCAATATAAAAAGTTGCAAGCTCCTTTAAATTTTGCGCCATTTGCTTCATTTTTGTGTTAAATTCAGCGATTTCTTAAAAATTTATTAAAAAATTATGAGAATATATATATATACATATACACATGTATTTGAGTCCTGATCGGGAGGTAACGTCCTATTCCGGTCGAGTGTGAAACCGTGTGATTGGGCCCAATCACGTGATCTGATCTGGACATCCCTAATTATTATTATATTTTTTTACTGTATTGGTGTTTGTTGTAGTTTTTATTATTGTTCTTAAAGATCTTTATGGCGACATGAAAAAAATTGCTGAGCCTTTTTGACCTTTATCTAAACATTTCTGAGTTGCATTTTGTACACATTTTAAGACTTCCTAACAGTTTCTCACAATATTCACAATATACAGTATACTGTGAATTTGAAGTTCAGGAAAAGGATCCATGTCACACATTCATGTCTCTCTTGCTTCAGAAAACGCAGCTTCTCTTTAAGACGTGTGTGTGGCTGTACTCATGTTCACTTCTCCGTCACGTGACATGTGCCAGTTATATATGTCAGGGCTGTTTTAAGACAAACATCACGCAAAACAACGTAAAACATTTGAACAAATAAATATATATCATTTTAATGTTGATATTTTTGAAACGTGAGTATCGAAACTAGAGTATTGATGCGTTCGTCCCTACTCTTTTCATCCATACATCTCTCTCTGATCATCTGTCTCTTTAACACTCACTTATATTCTATTCTTTTCCTGGTTGTCATGGCGATAAGCTGGGGGTGTGTGGGTGAGAGTGAGCGAGGGAGCAAGAGAGAGAGGAAGAGAGATAGAACGAGTGAGACAGAGAGATAGAGAGAGTGAGTGTGGGTGTTTCGGAAGTGACATCTCTTGGGCTGTAACCTTGTTTCCTGTATGTAGATTTGGGGGGCGGGAGCTGTGAAGTGCAGCTACAGTGACGCCGTGTGGAGGAGTTTAGCAGGTAGATGGAGATCCAGCTATTGATCAGTGATGCACGAGTACAACCTTTCTTTCATAACTACAGCGTGGATCAGCTCATGTCGGAAAATCACCCTTTAATCTCTTTAAAGGGATGATTCTCACAAAAAAAAATGAAGCGTTGTGCTGTGAATGGGCTATATGCACAGCTAGGGTTTTCAGCCAAAGACAAACTTCCTGTGAAAGGTTTATGTGACTATTTTCAATTTCATAAGCTTTCTTTTACAACATTGATGTTGTAATGTAATTACAATACATTCAGTTAAATAGACTTAAACATTCACTTAGTTGTTCAAACGTAAAACGAGATGAAAGACAGTGTAAACTCAAGCACCGTCAGTAGCAGAAGTCTAATGCAGAAACTCCATTAAAAATACTGGGGTAAAATACATCCAACATAGCTCATTCTAAAAACGTAGCCCTATATACATTTCTGGAGATCGTGAATTATGTATCCAGAAGCACGTATGGCTGCATTTCATCTTTAAAACGAACAATACGGGTCGGTATAATGCCGTTCCTTTTCGCGCTTACCAGCTGAACGCTTACCTCAGTATGGATGGCTTTCCCACTGTTAATAGTTTGACCAGTAGCTTGACATGTACGTCGACGGACTTGAGATGGAGAAAGGAGTTGACTGATGACGAAGTTCGAGTAAAGAACAGTTCCAGAAAGCAGGTAAAGCAAAAACAGAAGCCAAAAGATAAAGCAAACAAGTAAATAACAGGGTGAGAATGTGGTCAAATATGAAAATGTGGTAAAAATCAAGACGTGGGTTTTTCTTTTTCTGGATTGCTTTTGAAAACTGGGTCCCACTTTATATTAAGTGTCCTTAACTACTATGTACTTGCATAAAAAAATAAATACAATGTACTTACTGTGCTCATAATGGATTTGAGAACACTTGAGCTCTTCAGTTCTTGAGTGGGCTAGGGTTAGGGTTATGGACAGGTTTGGTGGTATGGGTAGGTTTAAGGGTAGGTTAAGGTGCAAGGGATGGTCAACAGTGTAATTACAGAAATTAATTACACATGTATTTACATACAGGTATTTAATCAAGCATAAGTACACAGTAAATACATGTATTTACACAATAAGTACATTGTAATGAATTATTAGTTTCTGTGTAAGTACATAGTAGTTAAGGCCAGAAGGAAGAGGTGGGTCAGTCGATTGGTCAGTCAGTTGACAGCGGCCTCTGGTGGATTTAAGCAAGTACAGCAGGCATGAATAGCACTCACAAAAGAAATCTGAGATCTGAAAAAGCACACACAGCAGCCTCTGGTGGATTCGCGAAAACAAAAACTGCAAAAAAAAAAAAAACAGCTCCTAGGATGTATTTGGTGCTTTCCAGAAATGTATTTGTACTGAATGTTTTCAGGATGAACCTGGGTTGAATACATTTTAAAGACATAATTTGGAAAATGTATTTGTAGCAGTGCTTTTTGTCTGGTTCTGAGACCCACATTATATATCGTATATCAATCAGGCAATGAAGAACATAAAAATCAGATCTTAAATGTGGCAATTTTGTAATGGCATGAGGGTTCACCGGAAGCGTTTGGCTGGCTGACTGAAAATTAAAAGTCTGTGTGCAGATACCACGTTAACTTTCCCTCAGACCAGCCAATATGGCTAGTTGGCACTTTTCTTATTACTGTAAAGCATAAACAAGATTTGGTAACACTTTACTTGAATCAGTGTTCATAAGACTGTTGTGAAACCTTTATAATCATGACATGACCAGTGAGTTTATGCATGCTTATGGCAACTGTCATTAAGTGTTGTTCACTTTGTCATATTAAGTAAAAAGGATGTTTGAGATGTTTTTGTGATGACAACTTGACATGAATAAATAAATCAATGTCTTTGTCTTTGCCATAATTTTTTCTTGACCTCAACTACATTGGTACAAATTGAATTTGTCTTTAAAATATAATTCATTGTCATTACACTGTTTTCAGTTTTAATGACAGATTTTGTTCAACTGAAAAAGTGATCAGAAAAACATTCATGACAATTATGTTCATGACAGGTTTATGGCAAGTTTAGTTGTCTTGAAAATGTCAAGTTGTCGTAACAGACGTCTAATACAATATAATTTTTGTCTATGAAACAATACAGATGGCATTAATTTTAACAGTGTCCTAGCGGGCCAAAATCTGAGGCAATTTAAAAAATTGCAAGCTCCTTTAAATTTTGCGCCATTTGCTTGATTTTTGTGTTAAATTCAGTGATTTCTAAATCACTGAATTCTGGAGAAACCGCTATCACAACTGTTTGTTTTTCAGTTCTTTATACTGTAGGTCATGGAAATTCAGCTTTTTAGTCAATGAAAGCCAGGAAAAATTCTGGGAATTTCACATTTGGCTCAGAGAGGCAGCCCTGTGAAAGGAATCTTTTAGGATTCCCAATATTTTTCCCAGACAAAAAAAAAATTGGGCAAAATCAGGTGATGTGAAAAGGACTCAAAGTATTAACATCTTCTGTTTAATAGCTTTAAAGTCCGCATCAAGTGGAAACTGCGTCACAGTTTCTTGAGAAATGGAATAATAAATGAAAAAACTGTGGGCGTGGCTTGTTTTATATTTCGAGCTTTTTGTCAAAATGGACAGTTAGTGGTGTGGTTATGTATGTTAGCCATGCCCAATACCCAGACTGATGTAGTCTAAGAATTTAACTGCAAACAAACAGCAAGTGCATTTTCAGGTTTTAATTAAAGATTACAAGAACAAAGAATTTTTTTTCTTAATGACATGCACAGATGAATTGTTCACCACAAAGCTAGCAATATGAGTTAAAAAAAATCTTTTGATTTTACATGTACTTCAGAATGGTGTGGTTATACCAACAGCATTTAGAAACCCATGTTAAATAGCAAAGCAATGACCTCTTGGTGGGAATATTGGTTTCTGTAAACATAACTTATTCAGTCATTTTAAAGTCCAGTTAGAATCATTCTCAACCATATACAGCGGGGAAAATAAGTATTAAACACCTTATATTTTTTCCTAGGAATAATATTTCTAAAGGATCTGTTGACAAGGAATTGAACCAAATAATACGAACGTAAAAAATAAAATAAAAAAAATCTGAAAAATGAGTTTTGTAATAGCAATGAAATGACACAAGGAGAAAGTACTGAACTACCAAATCTTGATGGTTCTGTGGGTCTCGTCTATCAAATCTGATCTTTATTTTGTATTTCTATTGGATTCAAGTCAAGTGATTGGCTTGGGGATTTGGCAGCTTGATTTTCTTTCTCTGAAAGCATTTGAGAGTTTCCTTGGCTCTGTTTTGGATCATTTTCTTGCTAAAATGTCCACCCTGGTTTCATCCTCATCATCCTGCTAATGTAGATGTTGGACTGAAGCAGCTAATATTCATTTACACTGAGGAAGGGCAGAGGGTTGCTAAAGAACTACTGAGAGATTTCTGCTACTGTCTGCTCTTTCACTGCCTTTCTACACCTACCTTTCTTCATGTGTTCAATGCTTTTTCCCAAAGCAGCTTCTTATATCAGTGCTTGCTTGGTGTTTGTTATTGCTGAATATCGCTGAAAGACCTGAGCTGCAGCCTGTATTCACTTTCCCTCCTCTATATATGTACTCCATGCCAAATATTGTCTACTTGTATCTATTTGAATTTCTCCAAATGAGAAGCGAAGCAGGTGATACACTCAGTAAATGTCCTGAGCTATTTAAGAGCATCCTCTGAGCGATAACATTTTGTTCCTGCTCCTGCCGGATGACACATTCATGCCTTTTAAAGTCCATTATGATGTAAGGTCACATGTCCATCGCGCTGCATGAACACAGAAATGCTTTTGTGCATGAATCAAAGCGTGCTCTTTCAGTGCACTCGAGTCTACTGTACGACAGACTATTGACATCAGCTAATGCCACACACACAGATATATGACTATAAACCACACATCTACTATCTTTTCTGTGCGCGACCATCCCCTGGGCATCTGTGCGATTATTTTTAGCCCTGTTTGGAATGCAGCGATGTGAATAATCAGTGTTTCTCCTTGTTGGTCTGCATAATGACAATGTGAGACTGACCCATCCGTGGCCCGTTCCTCATGTTCACGGCACACATCAGCCCGCCAAAAGAATAGTAACACCCTCTCGGAAGTGTGTTAGTCAATGACACCCAGCGTTTGTGATGGAGAACATGAAGAGGCGCCTAAAGCGTTTGTGTCTGAGATGTCAGAGGCCGTTTAGGAGGATAACTCGGGCATTCATTTGATGATCTGCTGCAAGGAGATGGCTTTGAAGAACAAATTTAATTTAACAAAGCAAAACAGTTACTGTACTCTGTGAAGTCCTTGTGTAATCAAAATTTATGATGTTTGTTTTGCTGGCACACATTGTTGTTTTTTAGGTAAACAATTAATCTCTGTGTTAATCCACTGAAAAAAAAAATTGTGTTGGTTATCTTCAATCAAAGTCTGAGGATTTGTTTTTGCCTTTGTAGTGGTGGTCAAGTTTGTTGCAACCCAGGCTCACTATGGATATGTACCCCTGTATACATTTCTGGAGAGAGCAAAATACGTCCTAGGAGGTATGTTTTTTTCAACCTAGGCTCATTCTGTTTACATACCCTTATATGCATTTCTGAAGAGAGCAAAATGCATCCCAGAATCTACGGGGGGGTTTTTTTCAGTTTTTGTTTTCACGAATCCACCAGAGGCCACTGTGTTTGCTTTTTCGGATCTCAAATTTTTCTCGCAAGTGCCATCCACGCCTGCTGTTCTCACGCAAATCCACCAGAGGCTGCTGTCGACTGACTGTCTACTAACTGAATGACTTGACTGTCTGACCAATCAACTGACCCACCCTTCCCCTTCCTTAAACCCAACCAAGTTTTAAAAAGCACAGATTGACCAGCGACCACCCACTTCTCTAAACCCAATCGCAGTGTTTTAAAAAGCAATCCAGAAAAAGAAAAGCCCTCGCCTGATTTTTACGACGTTTTCAGATTTTACCTCATTCTCACCCTGTTATTTTTTAGCTTTTGTTTTTTTCTGACCAGCTTTCTGAAACCATTCTTCATCGGACTTGAACCCTATTGTCGCAGTCAGCTATGCGTCTCAAGTCCGCCGACGTACATGTCAAGAAAGAAAAAACAAGAAAAAAAACGGCATCATACCGCCCCGTAGCGTTCGTTTTCAAGATGAAATGCAGCCATTCGTAGCTCTGGCTACATAATTCACGATCTCCAGAAATGTATATAGGGCTATATTTTCAGAATTAGCCTATGTTGGTTTTTTGCAGTTTTTGTTTTCGCAAATCCACCAGAGGCCACTGAATCTCTCACGAGTGCCATTCACAACTTCTCTTCTTGCATAAATCCCCTAGAGGCCACTGTCGACTGACCGACCGACGCATACCCCCACCCCCACCCACCCCCATCCCTAAACCTAACCGACAGTGTTTTCAAAAGCAATCGAGTAAAAGAAAAGCCCTCGCGGCCACCTGATTTTTATCGCATTTTTTGATCTTACCACATTCTCACCCTGTAATTTACTTGTTTATTATATTTTTTTTCTTTTGTTTTTGTTTTACCAGCTTTTTGAAACCTTTCTTCGC
Organism: Danio aesculapii; assembly: GCF_903798145.1. Classification (NCBI taxonomy): domain Eukaryota; kingdom Metazoa; phylum Chordata; class Actinopteri; order Cypriniformes; family Danionidae; genus Danio; species Danio aesculapii. The sequence continues at coordinate 11,184,321 of NC_079450.1, read as the reverse complement.
TTGACTCAAACCCCTTCATCACAGTCAACTCCTCTTTGCGTCTTAAATCCGCAGACATACACGGCGAGCCACTAGACAAACTGGTAACAGCGAAAAAGACGTCCACACAGAGGAAATCGATTAGCTGATCGAAGAAACAGAAGCTGTCAGCGGTGTCATAGCATCCTGTATTATTCATTTTAAAGACAAAATGCACCCACACGTACCTCTGGCTACATATTTTGTTCTCTCCTGAAATGTATACGGGGCTACGTATTCACAATGAGCCTGTGTTCTTTTGATGGCTTAAGCCACAATATCTTTAACCACGGCCCATTTACCGTAAGTTTGCTATGAGGGAATGATGTGCAAAAAGAAAGCCCCGCCCCTTCTTAATATTCAGTATCAGGTGGAAGTATATCAACATACTGAAATTAAAGTCTCAGCAACTTCCAGTTCATGCAGATTTTAACACAGGATCTGCCAGAATTATGTAACTAAAATAGCCATATTAGTCATACTGACCTATCACATTTAAGACATATTGTCATGTTAAGGACTCAATATTAATATTTATACTTTTAAAAATTTGGTTTTATTGCTTCTTTTATCTTCAATTGTAAGTTGCTTTGGATAAAGGCATCCGCTAAATGAATAAATATAAATGTAGAAGTGTAAAATTTTGTAAGATTTCGGAAGTGTCTGTGAAGTTTCAGCTCAAAATATCCATCAGATCATTTATTATACCCTGCTGAAAATTATGAATTTAGGGGGCAAAATAAAATGTAGCTGTTCTTGGGACAGATCTCTTAATCTCAGTTTCTTAGCAAATCTTGTTCTGTTGACATGATTAAATGCATTACATGTTTATATGCTCCTGTCAATCAATTTGGTTGGCAGAGAATACCGCACTCCTAAGTCACGTTTTGGTGGACCTTAAAGTCACTGGGATTTTGAGTCCTATTTTAAATTAAAAATTAAAATAGGGACTTATTGTGTTTATATCACTCCAGTACGACTGTGGACACATTATACCTACACACAGTTCTGTTCAAAAAGTTTCCAAAAGTTGATTTTGCATCATTGGTGCCCTTTATACAACACAGGCTCAATGTTAATACATAGCCACTTATACATTTCTGGAGAGATCGAAATTATGTAGCCAGAGGTACGTATGGCTGCATTTTGTCTTTAAAACGAATGCTACAGGGCAGTATGACGCCACTGATGGCTTCTGTTACTTTTAGCAATACCAGCTGACTGCTTACTGTTTATTTTACTTGTTTTGCCCAGTGGCTTACTGCGTATGTCAGAGAACTTGAGACGCTGAGAGGAGTTGACCGCGATGTTGCATTTCTAGTCCGATGAAGAACAGTTCCAGAAAGCAGGTAAAACAAAAAGCAAAAAAATAAATAAACAAGTAAATAACAGGGTGAAAATATGTTTGGATCGGAAAGCGTGGTAAAAATCAGGCAGCTGCGAGGACTTTTCTTTTTCTGGATTGCTTTTGAAAACACTGTCGGTTGGGTTTAGGGAAGGGGTGGGTGGGTGTATCGGTCAGTCAGTGGCCAGCAGCCCCTGGTGGATTTACACAAAAAGAGCAGGTGCGAATGGCACTCGCGAGAGAAATTTGAGGTCTGGAAAAGCGTAAACAGCGGCCTCTGGTGGATTTGCCAAAACAAAAACTGCAAAAAAATACCTGCTGGAACATATTTCGCTCTGTCCAGAAATATATGCAGGGGTGTTCATTCATAATGAACCTGGGTTGCCTTTATAGGAACATGATTGAAACTCTACGATCATTTTTGAGTGATATGCTTATGGTCTAATCTGATTCAATGATTTATTTAAGCTAAAGTGCTTCTGCCGAACCTATAGATTGTCCGAATAGATTCAAAATGGGTAAAACTCGACTGTTTAACACTATGGGAGGTTTTAAAATGAGCCAATGTTCATCAAAGTGGAGTGTTCCTCTAAGTCACTTCATAAATGTCATATTCTTTGTCATGAAGTCTTTACTTATTGTCATGAGGGGTTTTTTACATGCTGGCGAGTGGCGTTGAACAGACCAGCGCTGGGCAGCTCCTCCAGCTCTCCAGGACTTGTTGTCAGGACGGAGCTGGATGTGACAGGCTATTTCCATGGCGGAAGAGATTTCGGCTGGCTCTGTGTCAGCCGAGAGCCCAGTGCGCAGCAGAAACCGTGTCGCGTGGCCCAGCGGTGGGATTCGCCTCACAGCAGCAGAGCAACACTGTGTTTGCTTTGTTTGCTATAGTCACTTCATGGCCAACTGTCATGTCAAAGGAAGCTCAAAGTGCAGAGAAACGGCAAGGTTGTGGGTTCAATTCCCAGGGAAGCTGAGAGCTGATCAGATCTGTACTTGTACTCTAGTCACTTCGGATAAAAGCATCTGCAAAATGTATGAATGCTAATTTAAATGGGTAGTTCACCATAAAATAAAAATATAAAAAGTTCTACACTGTTTAGTGCGCTTTAGTAATACTTAAACTTTTATTTATTCATTTTTTATTATATATACAGTTGCAATCAGAATTATTCAACCCCCTGAATTATTAGCCCCCCCGTTAATTTTTTTCCCCAATATGTGTTTAACGGAGGGAACATTTTTTCAACACATTTCTAAAAATAATTTATGCTGAGCAAGGAAATGTTTACAGTGTGTCTGATAATATTTTTTATTCTGGAAAATGTCTTATTCGTTTTATTTCGGCTAAAATAAAAGCAGTTTTAAAAAATGTTAAAACCATTTTAAGGTCAACATTATTAGCCCCCTTAAGCTATATTTTTTCCGATAGTCTACAGAACAAACCACTGTTATACAATAAATTGCCTAATAACCCTAACCTGCCTAGTTAACCTAGTTAACTTAGTTAAGCCTTTAAATGTCACTTTAAGCTGTATAGAAGTGCCTTGAAAAATATCTAGTCAAATATTATTTATTGTCATCATGGCAAAGATAAAATAAATCAGTTATTAGATATGAGTTATTAAAACTATTATGTTTAGAAATGTGTTGATCAAATCATCTCTCTGTTAAACAGAAATTGGTGAAAAAAATAAGGGGGCTAATAATTTGGGAGGGATAATAATTCAGAGAGACTTCAACTGTGTGTGTGTATATATGTGTGTGTGTGTGTGTGTGTGTGTGTGTGTGTATGTGTGTGTATATATATATGTATATATGTGTTTCCTTCCTAATCTGCAACTGCCTCTCTGGCTATACCACTAACTGTGCCCTCTCTCTCTCTCTCTCTCTCTCAAAAAATAAATAAATAAATAAATAAATAAATAAATTAAAAAAAAAAAAAATTTTTACTAATGCTTTGCTTCTTTGACTTTACACACCTGAAACTTGTCTATAGCACTTGTTCACTGCTGCTCTTATAGTTGTGTGAATTGCTTCCTTGTCCTCATTTGTAAGTCGCTTTGGAAAAAAGCGTCTGCTAAATGACTAAATATAAATATAAATATAATATATATATATATATATATATATATATATATATATATATATATATATATATATATATATATATGTATATATATATGTATATATATATATATATATATATATATGTATATATATATATATATATATATATATATATATATATATATATATATATATATATATATATGTGTGTATATATATATATATATATATATATATATATATATATATGTGTATATATATATATACATGAGCAATTCCAGTGTTATGGATGTGACATTTGCAGTAAAATCTCCTCAAAACATAAATTTACAGAGGAAGTATATGTTAACATTAAATTGGAACATCTTTTTATATTTTTCAAAACAACTAGGCACAGAGTTATGGAAGTTATGGGAAAAATATCAATTTGTAAACATTTTTATATTTTAAATGAGGAAAATAAACATGCGTTAGGGATGTGACAAAAAAAGTTAGCGAGTTTACAGTATACAACATACTTTGTAGAAATTCTGTGAATTAAACTGCACAACCCAAAAGAAACGATGCTAATCAAAAGGATAAGAGTTGGATCACTATAGAACAAACATGATTGATTTTATTTGATTTTGCATTTATGAGGAAAAAGCTTCGTTATGGATGTGACAGATGTGAAATTGCCACTTGTGTGACTTTAGTAAATCAAATATAATTGTTTGAAAACACTGACAATGGCATTTTTGAGTATTTTTAAAGCACTATAAAATACAAGCCTACACAAAAAACGCAAAGGTGTGTGTGTGTGTGTATGTTTGTTGTATATATATATATATATGCATTTTTGTTTAATTTAATAATAATGGGAATTGACTTTTAGATTTTATATTTCCATTTATATTTTATTTTGTTTTATTTTATATGTTTAGGAATTTTGTTTTGTGCTTTGGTTATTGTTATTATTGTTAGTAGTTGTAGGATTTACTCCTATAGTGTTTACATTTACTTTATTTATTTGTTTTATCTATTTCTTTTATTTTATTAGGAAACAGCTGTATTATGTTTTATATATTTTATCTTTCATTTTGTTTTGTTTTGTTTTGTTTCATTTTCATTCATTCAATTATTTTCCTTTGGCTTAGTCCCTTTATTCATCAGCGGTTGCCACAGCGGAATGAACCGCCAACTTATCCAGCATATCTTTTACACAGCGGATGCCCTTCCAACTGCAACCCAGTACTGGGAAGCACCCACGCATTCAATTTACCAATAGCACATGTCTTTGGACTGGGGGGGAGAGTGGAGCACCTGGAGGAAACTCACGCCAACACAAGGAGAACATGCAAACTCCACACAGAAATGCCAACTGACCCAGCCAGGACTCGAACCAGAGACCTTCTTGCTGTGAGGTGACAGTGCTAAACACTGAGCCACCATGTTGCCTTTTATTTTATTTTGTTATTTGATTAAGGAAGCATGAAAGCCCATGCCTAAACATTGGAAAGTGAGCAGATGAGTTTGTCCAATTTCAGATGAATTATCCATAACAGCTACGAATTTCAATGAGATGGTATCATGCAGTGTTTATCTGAAAGCAACTGCACTTCCTTTTCCATTTGCAGAAGACATTTCTTCCCTCCATCTCAGAAATGCAAAAATAAAAAAAATAAAAAAGTCCACTTGTCCATGCATAAATTCAAGCAAACATACGGCTGCATAAGTCCAGTGATCTGTTTGTTGAGTGCCTTTCCCTGTTGTTCTGGAGTGCTTGGAGGAAATTTGACAAATGTGTGTGTGTGTGTCTGGACAGAAGCGTCCGGTGCCCGTCCAGCATCCCTCTGATGCTGCCACCATCTGTCAGTGCTCTTTCTGATTGGCTGGCGGTTCAGAGGGTAGAGACTCATGCAATGGGAGGACGCCGGGGCACAATGTCCACTCCGAGCTGTGTTTTTTTTTAGAGAAAGATTGTGAGGTATATCCTGCAGTAAGTTTTGTAGAAGAGCAGGGATGAGGTTTAAAAAAAAAAGTCAAAGGACGCAGTATTCGCTTTATTGCTTTTGTCTTGGCTGACAGGTCCAGGGCTGAATGTGTGACAGCTTTACAGCTCGGTCTTAAACCTGATGAACCCTCAGTGCTGTACAGTAGCTTCAGTTTCGACATTTCAATAGTGAAAAAGTCTGTTTGTTCTGTTTATAAGCAGCCGAGAACTCATTATCCCCACAAGTATAGCAATACCTGTAAATTTTGACCTTTTTTCATCCCCTTAAGGAAAATGCTCCATAAATCATACAGAATGAAGTATTTTAAAAATGTAAAAGTGCAAATTGGGTGGCACGGTGGCTCAGTGGTAAGCACCCCCCCCTGCTTTATTCAAAGTCCAAAAATGTAACTATTTAATGTCAACAAAACTGAAAAAAACGTTTTTTTTTATAGATACTAAAATAACACAGAATTACTATTAAACTTTTATTTTGTAAAACACTTTTATTTAAAGTACAAGAATTAAACAATGCCAAAATTTTTTATTCAAGGTACAAAAATAAACAACAAAACTGAAAATAGAACTAATTTATTGATACTAAAATGAAACGAAATCACAATTAAACTTTTATTTTGCCAAACACTTTTATTTACAGTACAAACATTGCACTATTTAATGTAAACAAAAATATATATATTTCAGTGATACTAAAATAACACGAAATCAAAATTAAACTTTTATTTTGCCTAACAGATTTATTGAAAGTACAAAAGAGTACTACTTAATGTCAACAAAACTGAAAAAAGATATCATTAAAACTGAAATAACACCAATTTACAGTGAAAGTTTTATTTTGCCTAACAATGAAATTAAAAATGCAAAATTTGTGCTATTGTCAACAAAACTGAAAAAAATCATTGATATTAAAATAACAGAATTAAAATGAAACTTTAATTTTGCCAAACAATTTTATTAAGTTTTTTATTAAGTACAAAAATGTTACTATTTAATGTTAACAAAACAAAACAAAAAAACTTTTCACTGATGCTAAAATAACACAGAATTAAAATAAACTTTTATTTTGCCTAACTCTTTTATTCAAAGTACAAAAATTTTACTTTTTAAGGTCAACAAAACTGAAAAGAAAACTTTTTTGTTGATACTAAAATAACAGAATCACAATTAGACTTTTATTTTGACAAACCATTTTTGTTCAAAGTACAAAAATAAACAACAAAACTGAAAAAAACTATTTCATTGATACTAAAATAACATGAAATCAAAATTAAACTTTTATTTTACCAAACACTTTTATTCAAAGTGCAAACACTGTATTATTTAATGTCAACAAAATAAAAAAAACTTTTCCTTTGATACTAAAATCACAATGAAACTTTTCTTTTTCCCAAACACTTTTATTTACAATTAAAATAGTAAATTATTAAAATTATTAAAATTGTACTATTTAATGTCAACAAAACTATATAAAAAATATTGATGCAAAAAAAAAAAACAACAAAACTGAAAAAAATTGTAGATACTAAAAACTTTTATTTTGCCAAACACTTTTATTTAAAGTACAGAAAATGTAACTATTTAATGTCAACAAAACTGAAAAAAAGTTTTTTATCGATACTAAAATAACACAGAATTACAATTTTTATATTTCGTAAAACGTTATTTATAAGTACAAGAATTGTACTTTTTAATGTCAACAAAACTGAAAAAAAAATTATTGATTCTAAAATAACAGATTGAAAATGAAAATTTTATTTGGCAAATACTTTTATTGAAAGTAAAAAAATGTTACTATTTAATGTCAACAAAACTGAGCAAAAAACGATTTCATTTATACTAAAATAACACAGAATCAAAATTAAACTTTTATCTTGCCATATACTTTTATTCAAAGTACAAAAATAAACAACAGAACTGAAAATAGAACTATTTCATTAATACTAAAATAACACAGAATCACAATTAAACTTTTATTTTGCCAAACACTTTTATTCAAGTGACTTGCATTGCATGAGCTTCCTTGGCTTTTCTGCACAAATGTTTGCCAACAGCTCCACACACTGCTCAAATGGTGGAAATTCAGGTCAGACCTCATAGACTGTAAAGCAGCTGGAATAAAAGTGTCGTTCTTAGCATTTCTTTTAACTCTCCTTTCTCCTGTTCTCCTGCAGATGCGAGGTATGCCGTTCCCCCGTCCTACAGACCCCAGCCGTCGTTCGCTGCTGCTCCGTCATACGAGCAGGCCGACTGGAATCCTCGTCTGGGTGTGATCAGTGGAAATCAGCTCTACATGTTGGACCAGGAGGAGGTACCCTTAACCCCTACCCCTAAACCCTAATTCTTAACCCCTGATCCTAACCCTAACCTCCAGCACAATATTACATTAATAGTTTATACACACACGCATATACATATATAGGCCTGTCATGATTAGTAATTTGCCTGTATTTATAAAATGACTGTACAACAGCATATACAGTTGAAGTCAGAATTGTTAGCCCTCCTGAATTAATAGCCCCCTGTATATTTTTCCCCAATTTCTGAATATTTTTTTATATTTTACTAGAAATATTTTACTAAATATTTTACTAGATATTTTTCAAGATACCAGTATTTAGCTTAAAGTGACATTTAAAGGCTTAACTAGGTTAAAATTAGGGTAATTAGGCAAATCTTTGTATAATGATAGTTTGTTCTGTAGACTATCGAAAAAAAATAAATAAGAGGCTTGGCTAATAATTTTGACCTTAAAATGGTTTTTAAAAAATGTCTCCAGAAGAAAAGATATTATAGGAAATACTGTGAAAAATTCCTTGCTTTGTTAAACATTTGTTAAACAAAGAAAAAAAAAAATTCAAAGGAGGCTAAAAAATAATTCTGACTTCAACAGTATATAGGCATGAACACATTCATCGGATAAAAAATTAGATGTAATTGTCCTTGCAAAATGTTTTTGGTAACACTTTATTTTGATGGTCCATTTGAGTATTAGTGGATTGTCTGATTAATATCTGTTGATACTGCTCCTTCAACAGAAATTTAGCTGACTGTAAGAAACTTTGCAAGCACGTGTCAACATACACTAACCCTAACCCTATTTCCAACCTAACTGTATACTTATATGCTATTAAGAATTAGTTGCATGTAGATGCAATCCGCTTGTTAAGTGTGATGTCATGCGAAGCGGCTTCCGGGTCCAAGTGCTATATCAAACTGTATGGGGAGACTCATCAAATAGTAATAATAAACGTTTACAAAACAATGTAAGGACTTTCGAGAATTACGATCGCAATATATATATATATATATATATATATATATATATATATATATATATATATATATATATATATATATATATATATATATATCCATGCCTAATATCCAATTGCTAGAAAGTGATTAATTTTTTTAAAATTGTTGCAATTTTGGTATTTGTGATGCAGCATGTCAAGAGACTGTTGTGTAAGCAATAATTTTATATAAAATTCACTTTAAAGTGTGATAGGACTAAAAAGTGGTCACAAATAAATATGTTCTCAATTCAAATGAGTAGCGGCTTGAACCCAAAACAGTATTAAATACGTCACGACTTAACAAGCGGATGAAACTTAAATTCAACAAACAGACCATCAAAATAAAGTGTGGCAATGTTTTTAACATTATTCGTGAATCGTTACTTCTTCTGGGAGTGGACTGCAGATTTTAAACAGAGCTCATTTGCACACCTTCTTCTAAACCATGTAAACAATTCATCTTCTCTTGACCTGTTAGTAAGCCTTGTTTGTAAAAGAGTTCACTGAACTTGCCGACACCTCCAGTGGAGATGAGATGAGATAAGCTGCACAATCAGATAAAATGTTGAAGACATCAATTTTTATGTAAACATGATGGATGATATATATATATATATATATTACATCACCAAAAATTATTTTAGGTCATCATGTCCATATATCGCCCGATGTATTGATATACATATATTTCCATATTATATTTTATTCCATATTATATTTCAACATTCCAATAGTTATTTTATTACAATAATATTATTCTATAGTAGTGTAATATGTGTTTATATAATATTGTAATAATTAACATAAATTAATTTTTTTATATATATATATTACAAGAAATAATGTAACAGTAATATATATATATAATGTACAATATCTATACAGTATATATATATATATATATATATATATATATATATATATATTCAATATACAGTATATAACAATAATGTAAATATATATATTTATTTATTTTAGCTTCAACTTCATATTATTATTATTATTATTATTATTATTAGTAGTAGTAGTAGTAGTAGTAGTAGTAGTATTCATTCATTCATTCATTCATTCATTCATTTTTCATCAGGCTTAGTCTCTGATTTATCAGAGGTCGCCACAGTAGAATGAAACGCCAACTATTCTAGCATATGTTTACGAAGCAGACGCCCTTCCAGTCGCAACCCAGTGGAAAAATTTTATTATTATTATTATTTTATTATTATTATTATTATTATTAATAATAATATTATTATTAGACATGTGCGGTATGCCCATTTTAGTCTCATTATTGAAGTGCAGTACATGTAAATGCCTTAATCAAACTATTACCGTCCTGTAGAATTTTCACCGCATTTTTCGACAGGATATTCTATACACACACGGCCATTGGACACCCTGCACCTACCGAGTCTGTGAAGGACCATTGACACCTGCATCATGAAATGCAGTTTTTTCCCCATGTGTCGTGCACTATCAAATTTCATTAAAGCAACACTCTTCCAGCAGTTCATACTCTCATCCAATATCTCGTTTGTAACAGCGGCATGTATGAAATGCTCCTGAATGAAAGTGAAAGTGATAACTGCAGTTGAAGTGGACAAATGAAAAATGAAACACCCGTAAATGCATGAAACTTCGGAGAAAGTGTGGATAGCGTGGTGACGCAATGACGATAATCAATGTGCTGTAACATGTAAAACGGGATCATGAATGGAACATTCAAAAAGCAACTCATGTAAACACCATCATCTTATTATTTTCTTAATCGGATTAAGGCAAATAATTGAATTACTGTTGTGTAAACGTAGTTATTGTTTATTATCCATCTTATACTGTATTCCTAATGAATTATAAATCAGATTGACAAATGAAAACGTTCATTTATCCCATCCTTGTTTTCCAGAGAGTATAAAATGATCGCTGGTAGAGATGTTCTTAATTATTTTAGTTAAATGTTCCCCATTAAATGAAAAACTGCACATCTTACAGAAGTTGCTCAAGTATATATTTTTCTCATTAATCCCACTGACCCGTAGCTTGTATTGGACATGGGTAGAGATGTGGATCAGGTCTCTAGAGTCTCTGGCGTCCCGTTTAAATGCAGCCATTTTGTTGCATGTTCTGATAAGGCCACACTTTAAATAGATGTGAATGAGTGCTGACAGGCTAATGGCTGATGAGCACCATCAAATATTCATGCCTGTCACTCATCAGCTGCAGGGGACAGTGTGCGTGTGTGTGTGAGAGAGAGGGTCTTCATTCAGGTCCTGTAGTGAATGACAAGCGTCTCCTCTGTACAGACGTCTGCAGGACCACATGCTTTTTTTTAATGGTTTCAGAAGCCACTAAATTTATTTTCAATCAATGTATTTTGTCTGTCTGTCTGTCTGTCTGTCTGTCTGTCTGTCTGTCTGTCTGTCTGTCTGTCTGTCTGTCTGTCTATCTATCTATCTATCTATCTATCTATTGTTCATCTGTCCATCCATCCATCTAGCTATCTATTGTTCATCTGTTCCATCCATCCACACACCCACCCATCCATCCGTCCACCCATCCATCTAAATATCTATCTATCTATCTATCTATCTATCTATCTATCTATCTATCTATCTATCTATCTATCTATCTATCTATCTATCTATCTATCTATCTATCTATCTATCTATCTATCTATCTATCTATCTATCTATCTATCCTACCTGACAAAAGTCTTGTCGTCGATCCCAGTTGTGAGAGCAGCAAATAATAACTTGACTTCGAGTTGATCATCTGTCTGTCCGTCCGTCCGTCCGTCCATCTATCATCTATTGTTACAAATCTAGCATTATTTTATTGATCTATCATTTACAAAAAAATCACTTATTTAATTTAATTAACTTCATTAAAAAGTTGTTTAAAATATTTTTAAAAGTATGCTTATGCTGAATATCTTACAGTAATGCATACGACCTGATTTGACATTTTCATTTAACACAACGACATTTGTAAGTTACTTTAAATGCAATTCTATACATTATAACATTTAAGCCCTCATTGAAAATCACATGCAATCATGTACACTCAAAGAATATTTCTTGCTGTTTATTCAAACTACCTGTTTAAAAAAAGCTGAATCAACACAGTTCTTGAGGGTTTCTTTACGTCAACTTGATTATTTTATGTTCAATTTACCTAAATTTGCAGAAACAGTTTAGTTACTTCATGAAGATTTGTGGAATTGTGTGTAACCGAGCATTTTTTTTTTGCAATGCACTGTATGTTAACGACACGGATGATAAAAACGCAGTGTTGTATTGCTCTGTCCGCTATCACCCTTCAGAGGGCGTCAGAGAGTCATCAGTGATTTACTGCCCTGTCATTAGATTTTAACTGATGTGCAGTGACAGGCTGACAGCGTCCCCGGACCGACCGCACACACCAGCGCGCAAATGAACGCTCTTCGTGCCGTCCGGGCCTCCGTGACACCGCGTTACGCAAGGCAGCCCAGAGCGAGGCTTCTCCGGCTGCGAGTGGGCGGCTGCCGTTCTCGGATCTGCCCGGGAGTCACGTGCTGCGCTTCAGTTCGTCTCTCCGAGGTGTCACGGTAAATAAAGTGGTTAGTGTGGAGCTGACGGTGTGACTGAACACGACGAGTCCTCCAGAAGAGTCTGTTTGAACTGGAGGAAAGAATTATGTAATGGATTGTGTCGCGTAAAGATGTGAAATGGGTTTGACGGTCTTTGGTTGAATTCTCATTGCGCGCAACAGTGCCTGCCCTCCCCATTGAGATTTTTGAAGTGAATTTGCTTAAGAGCAACGAACCAAAACAAGCCAGCTATGAGGACAGTCACAAGATGGCAAACTTGGATTTGTAGCCAAATATTGTACAAAATACATGCTTGTGTAATAGCTGTAATGAGGAAGAAATGCTGCCTTCAAGCATTGAGATTAAATAACCACAATAAAAACAATGATTGAATTTTTTTTTTAGTTTTACAGTTAATTATTTTATTTTATATAAGAGAATAAAATCAACCAGATGCAAGGTGAATCACAACATTGGAGTTGATGTATGGATAAATTAATAACATAACATAAAATAACATAATAAATAAATAATTTCTTAATAAACATAAAAACAATAATCTTGGGTTGTCATAACCCTGCATAATATTAATTTCAAAGTCAGAGGCACAATCCCAATTCTACCCCTTAACACTTCCCCCTTACCCCTTCTCCTCGTTTTGCACATTCACATGAAGTAGTAGGGGAGTCCCAATTCTCCTTAGCTTAAAAGGAAGGGCTCGATACCCCTTGAAACGGAGGTTTTAAGGGCCACACTTAAAACCAAGGGGTATTAAAATTTCCCAGAATACACCATCTACAACAGCAGCATGGCTGCACACGGAAGTCAGGAGATGCACAATTTAGTATTCATTATTATGAATTATTATGAATGAACAAGCAGATGCTTTAAAACATTCATAACCGTGTTTTACCATCATGCTTAAAAAAAAAACAATAAAAAAGCAACATTTTGTTCATAATAATAACTCCTGTATAGCTGTCCCACAACATACTTTCACTCGAAGAGAGGAGTGGTTGCAGACTCAGTGCCAAGTGCAGTGCAATCAGAGCTGCATGCAATGCTTTTTAATGGGCTCACCTCACTATACCCCCAACAGTGACGTCACCAGCTCAAGTGAGTGCATTGTGTCTGACGTTGCATCTCTGAGAGGTGCAATCTCAGCTTGCATCATAAAGCTGCATCCAGATACTATTGCACTCGAATACCCTGTCAGAAATTCTACAGTTATTGGCTAAGAATTAGCCTTTTACAGTGTCTGGTTTAACATTCGTGTGTTTACATAGATGAATATGAGCACAGTGTAAATGCACAGTGCAGTTATGATCATTGGCACATTATATTGTTATGATAACATGATATATGCCTTCAGTGATTTCCTCAAGATAAATACCAAAAAATAATGAAACTGGAGTAACCACACGATCATCGATCTCATATGAAATAAGAGCTTGTGATGACATATGATGAAGTGTGCAGGTGCTGTTGGGCCAAGGGGAAGGGGAAAGCGTACAAAAATAGAATTGGGCCTAAATGTATTTGTGGATTACATAATTTTTTAATGTAACAAATTAAATGTAAAATTTAGCTAAATACTAATTCAACATGAAAACCAAATAAAAGAGAAATGCGTTGAAAATGCAACAATTTTTAAGCCTTTCTAAGATCAATATTATTAGCCCCCTTAAGCAATATTTTTTCTTACATATGTGGACATAAAGTGGAATGAAATGCCATGTCTTACAGGACCATGCTGCTACATAAATAAACATAATCATACATATGAACACAACACTGGATGCACAGTTGAAGTCAAAATTATTAGCCCCCCTGTTTATTTTTTTCCCCCAATTTCTGTTTAATGGAGAGCAGATTTTTTCAACACATTTCTAAACATAATAGTTTTAATAACTCATTTCTAATAACTGATTTATTTTATCTTTGCCATGATGGCAGTAAATATTATTTGACTAGATATTTTTCAAGACACTTCTATACAACTTAACGTGACATTAAAGGCTTAACTAGGTTTATTTGGTTAACTAGGCAGGTTAGGGTAATTATGGCAAGTTATTGTATAATGATGGTTTGTTCTGTAGACAGTCGAAAAAATATTGCTTAAAGTGGCTAATAATTTTGTCCTTAAAATGGCTTTTAAAAAATTAAAAACTGCTTTTATTATTGCCGAAATAAATCAAATAAGACTTTCTCCAGAAGAAAAAATATTATCAGACATACTGTGAAAATTTCTTTGCTTTGTTAAACATTTAGGAAATAAATAAAAAAAAATTAAAACTTCACCTGTGTAAGATATTTTAAACCAATATATACTAACATACTGAACTACTAACTATACATATACTATAATTACTTAGATAAACTGAGAAATTGTGCAAGTACTTTTTTACACAGAACAGTATTGTGCAATATGTATTTAAATACAAAAATAGAATTGGGCCTAAATGTATTTATGTGGATTACATATAATTTTTTAATGTAACAAATTAAATGTAAAATTTTGCTAAATACTAATTCAGCATGAAAACCAAATAAAAGAGAAATGCGTTGAAAATGCTACAATTTTTTAAGCCTTTCTAAGATCAATATTATTAACCCCCTTAAGCAATATTTTTTCTGTTGTCTATACAGAACAAACCACTGTCATACAATAATTTCCCCAACTTGCCTAATTAACCTATAGTTAAGCTTTTAAATGTCACTTTAAACTGTATACTAGTATCTTGAAAAAGATTTAGTAAAATATTATGTACTATCATCATGGCAAAGATAGGCATATATCAGTTATTAGATTTAATATTAGATTTAATAACTGTTTAATGAGTTATTAAACTATTATGTTTAGAAATGTGTTGAAAAATCTTCTCTCCGTTATCAGAAATTAGGGAAAAATATACAGAGGGCTAATAATTCAGTAGGGCTTATAATTCTGACTTCAGCTGTTAGTTTCACCTATAATTTCCAAGTGTGAACGCAATATGTGGGGTGACAAGAGGTTACACTAAAAATAACACTGATGTCATACAAAGTAGCTGCAACGAGACAAGCAGATTGGACATTTTATGCCATTTTGTAGTGCTTGGAGAATTCATTTCCATATATTTGTGTTGAGAAAGCTGTGCATCCATCTCCCTGGTATCTTTCAGCTGACACATCTGACTGATTGCAGCTGTATTTTAATCCATAATTCAGTGATTGCACAGTAAAAAAACGAAAGAGGAAGATGATACATCCCCGGTTCGAGATAGGAGATTCTCCGGATCAGGATATAACCCGTAGCTTCACTGAAAATCATTTATTACGTGAGCAGCTGGAGACTGACAGTGATGTGATGTTGATAGAAGCAGACAGATCTCATCCTTCTTCAGTTTAGCTCCGCTGTTCTGCGTTCACGGATGGAGCAGGATGCCGCTGGAGGTGCGGGATGGTCGGCCAGGCGGTGGGGTGCCGTCAGGTAGGGCTGTGATCTATTAGTGCACCATTAGGGCTGAATGGACCGCACACCTGCCGCTCTCCTGACCTGTTTCTTTCCTCACCTGCCCTGTCAAACAGCTGGGCCAATGGAGGTGGTGCTGGCATATGGCAGATCCCCCCTGCTGTGCAGTTTGGGCTCACTTGCCAAGATTAGATTTAGAGGGGGAAATGCACAGAAATGGAAAATGTGCATGGAAAATTTCAACTGATGCAAAACACAGAACTCTCAAGACATGTCTGAGTTTATTTGTGTAGTTTGGGAAAATGTGTGCCTCAACACAAATGCACACACACATACAAATATACAGTATACTGTACATCAATGTATGTTGGTAACAAAAAAATATTTTATAATTAATTATTAAATAAAATAAAAATATAAAAATTTAAAGATTTTCAGTCCACCAATGAAAATGACAATAATATACTGATAATAAAATATCCAAAATAATTGCAATAAACATTGTCTACATACATTCGCCGGCCACTTTATTAGGTACACCTTAATAGTACAGGGTTGGACCGCTTTTGCCATCAGAACTGCCTTAATCCTTCGTGGCATAGATTCAACAAGGTACTGGAAATGTTCCTCAGAGATTTTGGTCCATATTACCATGATAGCATCACACAGTTGCTGCAGATTTGTTGGCTGCACATCCATGATGTGAATCTCCCGTTCCACCACATCCCAAAGGCATTCTATTGGATTGAGATCTGGTGACTGTGGAGGCCATTTGAGTACATTGAACTCATTGACATGTTTGAGATGATTCACACTTTATGACATGACATGTTATGGAAGTAGCCATCAGAAGGTAGGCACACTTTGGTCATAAAGGGATGGACATGGTCAGCAATACTCAGGTAGGCTGTGGCATTGACACGATGCTCAATTGGTACTAATGGGCCCAAAGTGTGCCAAGAAAATATCCCCCACACCATTACACCACCAGCCTGAGCCGTTGAAACAAGGCAGGATGGATCCATGCTTTCATGTTGTTGACGCCAAATTCTGACCCTACCCTTCTGACCCTATTTTCTCTTTATCAGACAATTCTCTGTAAACCCTAGAGATGGTTTTGCATGAAAATCCCAGTAGATCAGCAGTTTCTGAAGTATTCTGAAATGCACCAACAACCATGCTACAATCAAAGTCCCTTAAATCACCTTTCTTCCCCATTCTGAGGCTTAGTTTGATATGCAGCAGATCATCTTGATTGTGTCTACATGCCTAAATCTATTGAGTTGCTGCCATGTGATTGGTTAATTAGAAATTTGCGTTAACGAGCAGTTGGACAGTTTTACCTAATAAAGTTGCCGGTGAGTGTAATTTCTATATACAAATGAACTTTAATCGAGTTTAAATGTATCTGTGGTTTGCAAGGCTTTGTGCTTCTTTCTCTCATTTCCAGTATTAATACATTATTCAAAAGTTTGAAGTACTTAAGTAATTTAAAGTTTTAAGGTTTGCTAACATGGACCAGCCGTGAACAGTTGCAATTCACTAATGTTAACAAAGATTAAAGGGATAGTTCACTCAAAAATGAACATTACCTCACAATTTATTCTCCCTCGTGTCATTTTAAATATTTATTAGTTTCCTCTGTCTGTTGGACACAAAAGAAGATATTTTGAAGAATGCTGGTTGCTGATACCTACCAACTTCCATAGTAGGAAAATACTATGGAAGTCAATGGGTGCCAGCTAACAGCATTCTTTGCTGTTAAAATCACTTCTCCTCCACATCTTCTTTTGTGAAGAAAGAAACTCAAAGAGGTTTTGAACAAGTGAATAAATGATGACTGACTTTTCATTTTTGGGTAAACAATCCCTTTATTAAGTACTGCAACATGGTTCAAAATTGGTTTATATTATTTAATGTATTAGCCAATTGCATCTTACTGGTAAGTTTTACAATTATTATTATAATTTCTTTTATATCAAATCAGAGTAGTTTGTTTTGTAAAGTTCACCTCATATCTGGTTGCACACTTGTACCTCTTTAACAATAACTTGTTTAAAATCTCTAATGGAAAAAAATAGCCTAACACCATTGTAAATGTGTCCAGACACTGTTGTTCACTATATCCAGTGAAGGGCAGAAACTTGAGGCTTTTCTACTGACTGTCGATCCGTAGCAGCTCCATCTCCACCTGCTCTCTGCCTCTCTGACTGTGTTTTGTCCAGTTACTCTTCAGTGATGTGTGCCAGATAACATTGAAGCGGGTAATTGCTGCCAAGCCAACACAGTCGGCTCAGCTGAAAACTCTCACCTGTGTCCCACACATACTGTAGACGGGTTCAGTTTCATGAATCCAGCATGACTGTGACAGACTATGACTTTTTCCAGCTGCCTTAATATGTACAAGACTAGATTACTTTCAATGAGCAGATGTGACCTTACATGATAGAAAACTCACAAATAATATATTTGTTCATTGAAGATGTCACACCATTTAGCAGGAGAACAAATGAAGACTTATGTGACATTAGTATTATAACAAACCAGATAAATATTATAAATTATTAGCCCACTTTGAATTCTTTTTTCTTTTTTAAATATTTCCCAAATTATGTTTAACAAAGCAAGAACATTTTCACAGTATGTCTGATAATATTTTTTCTTCTGGAGAAAGTCTTATTTGTTTTACTTCGGCTAGAATAAAAGCAGTTTTTAATTTTCAAAAAAACATTTTAAGGTCAAAATTATTAGCCCCTTTAAGCTAACTTTTTTTTCGATAGTCTACAGAACAAACCATTATTATACAATAACTTGCCTAATTACCCTAACCTGTCTAGTTAACCTAATTGACCTAGTTAAGCCTTTAAATGTCACTTTAAGCTGTATAGAAGTGTCTTGAAAAATATCTAGTCAAGTATTATTTACTGTCATCATGGCAAAGATAAAATAAATCAGTTATTAGAAATGAGTTATTAAAACTATTATGTTTAGAAATGTGCTTAAAAAACTTCTCTCTGTTAAACAGAAATTGGGGGAAAAAATAAACAGGGGGGCTAATAAACTAAACTGCATAAACTGAGATTGTGCAAGTAGTTTTTTACACAGAACAGTATTGTGCAATATGTATTTAAATACCAAATACCAAAAGAGGTATTTAAGGTTGAAAAAGCAAGTGCAGCATGACTGTGTGGTACATTCACAAGTAAATATTGTTTTCCTTATTGAGTCTTGTTGAGATTGACTTCAAGTGTCTGGTGCAAATTGAGAGAAGAGTGTTTCATGACTAAACTAAAATTTGTCCAGGACTGACCTACATTGTAAATAATATCAGTTAAATAACAGTTGAGTGTTTTGCATTTATTTACGGTTGTGAATTGCATTATGGGACCTTGATCTCTGCTCTGTCAACTTTTGATGTTGAAAATTCAACTCTACAGTTTAACAAAGTGACTTTTAGATGTTTGAAATATCATAAGGTATGAGAAATAATATACTAGACTAGAATAGATATAGAATAGATATACGACACTTTATATAGAGAAATAAAATAACTAGAAATAGAGAAATAAAAGGTTACAGTATCGTTGTCACAGCCAAGCCAGGTTCTCCCTATTCACCAGAAATACCCCGCTCACTGTCACCTAAATCATGAAGATTCCTCTCATCTGAATACTGATCACTGAATACTGATCATCCCGCTCATAACTCCAGCTCCCCTCACTACCGAGAAGGACAAACACTCACGGTCAGTGAATCCTGTTACGACCTGTCTGTTTCCAGTTTATCTCCAGTGTCCAGTGTGTATTTCCTGATTTCTACTACTTCAGTTGCCATCATCAGTCTCCGATTATCTTCCATGTCTAAACCAATCAGAGTCTTATCTCCCATTCCCTTAGAGTCAGTTGAGTCACGCCATGGCGCATTTGCTATTTACATGACGGACTTTGTAAGTGGAAAAACTGAACACTTCACTAGCGAGAAAACAGATAAACAGAGCATCTGCAGTGCAAGGATAAAGAATGAGCCTCCTCCAATCAACCTTTACTTTCACTTTCTCTCTTTTGTGGATAATGAAACAGTGTTGTGCACACAGACATCCATTAGCCTATACATAATTAATTTAGTTTGTTAAGATTTGTTTCAAAACTATTTCTAAATTCAGTTCTTATTTCCAGCAAAAAAAATAAATGAACAATAATAACGAAGTGTGGTCAAAAAACTAAATAAAAACCAAATAAAAAAACAAATTTGTTATATCCAAATACACATGCTGTGCCCCATATGGTCCAAAACCTGACAGGTGGACAAGTCTAAGCTTGTTTTTAATAAAACAAATATAAATATGCATTTAATAAATACTACTTCTACTACTACTAATAATAATAATAACATTAAACAAGTGCAATCTGTCATTAATAAACTAAAAAAAGCCCCGCGAGAGGATGAAGGCAGTGGTTTTTATATTTATGTGGAAGGAATATTTTTAAAAATATTTTAATCCTTCAATTCTTTTTTATTTGTAAAGATATTTGCGTATTGCTGTACATCCTGTGTGTTTTAAGCAATGTGTAAGTGAGGCGCACAACTAACGCGCTCTGCGCTGGACAATAGACCTGCTCTTAGCTGGTCAATTGAACAGTTTATTTTAGTTCCTTAAAATAACAAATTGCCAACAATGCACCTTAACACACCTCTTTTCTAGACCAGAACACCCATGAGTTCACAGAGTGGCACAAATGGATTGACTATTTAAACAACGTGGCGGAAAATGGGAAAATTAGGGTTGCACTGGTCTGAAAATTGCACCATGTCGTGGAAACACGTCTTGCGCCTTATTGTGCTGGGTGTATGATAGGGCCTTATGAGTTTCTATTCATTCATTCATTCAACCATGGTGAACGGATGGAGAATAAAGGCTCTTGGTTTTGCACTCCTTTATTTCAGACATCGCGAGAATCTAGCTTCTCTCCCATGGTGCACGACAAAACTGAAAATTCTGTGCGACTGCCACAAGAGTGCATATTCCGACAGTCGTGTCCAAATGTTGTGTGCAGTGGAAAGGCGTCTTCATAAGCCACCTTTCCACTGTATATGACAAACGACAAGTGACAGACCAGAAGTCATTAATTTCCAATGGAGAGTAGTCCGGGAGCTGCGTGGAGTTCCAATCATCTCCAAATGCAGAAAATTTGGATCCAAATTGAGCTGCTAATCCATTAAAATATTAACTCATGCGACTAGACCGTATGCGACCAGCCTGGCCAGATGTGATGTATTCCAGTGTTGTCCAAGCAGATCCGTGCGCGCGATATGAGAAATTTTATTAAAAAAAAACATTTCTATTGAGTAATAAAAATATATATATATTTTAATGTTGTCTCCACATTTCCTCCCAATTTTTTAGCGGCCTTTGAATTTTTAGTATTCATTCATTCAACCATGGTGAACGGACGGAGAATATAGGCTCTTGCTTTTGCACTCCTTTATTTCGGACACCGTGAGAATTCAGCTTCTCCCCCATGGTACACGACAAAACTGAAAATTCTGTGCGACTGCCACAAGGGGGCGTATTCCGACAGTCGTGTCCAAATGTCGTGTGCCGGGCAAAGCGGCTTCATTCATACTCACAGCTCTGGTCTTCGTCTGTCCTGCTGTGACAACTGTAACATACCACACCAACCCAGACAATATATCACTTTAAACAATTGAAATTGTTCATAAAAGTCACTTTTTCAAGCTTTTTAATGTTAAAAGTTGTTGGGAAAAAGATCTAGATCCTATAATGCGATTCAAAAGCATAAATGAATGGGAAACAAAACATGAATTACAAAATATGGAAAACTGCTAATTTACGGATTTTTGTACAGTGTGTAACTACAGTGTTTGAGAGTCTACGACATTGTTCAGTACAAAATTGTTCTTCTCGATCTGGAAAAGACATTTTCGACCCACAAACACACTACATGGAAGGTAATATCCAGAAAACAAATCGCACCACCAGGCAGAGCGCACAATATTATCTCGCAGCCAGCTGCGCACAGCACTGTCAATCCCTTCAGATGCTCTTGTGTAATAAATCTGCGTTAGTCTAGTCTCTCTGTGTGCAATGCAGAAAAAGTGTCCCATAATACATCTGGGTCATGTGACTTTAGCCGAGTGACAAGGCCACCTCTGAAACATTTTAGCTGCTTCCCACAGGGCTCAGTGTCTGATCCTCTCTTGCCCCGCTCATTTATCACTCCAGACTGTAGGTAATCGCCTCCTTTATAGCCGCGCTCTCCATATCCCGATCCTATCTCCCTCTGGATATCAGCGGTGAACACTGGAGAGACAGCTAAGCAACCCCTGTGCTATTGGAAGGCAAACCATCGCTGCACTGTAAAAAAATATCCGTAAATTAGCAGTTTTACGTATTTTGTGATTCAAACAACTTTTAACCTTGAAAAGTTTAACATTTTTAATAGTGTAAAGTTATATATTGTCTGGGTTGGTGTTATATACAGTGCATCCGGAAAGTATTCATAGCGCTTCACTTTTTTTTTTTTTACATATTTTTGTGTTACAGCCTTTTTCCAAAATGGATTAAATTAATTTATTTCCTCAACAAAAAAGGCTGTTGAAATAAAAGAAATCCACCATTTCTCTTACTTTTGTGCTATTACGGAGCCATGTGCACCCACTGACAAGTAAAGACTGCTTTCTTTCTCTTTCTCTCTCGAAAGTCTCTCTAAAGTGCCAAAGCATTTTAGATGTTTATAAAGTATGTAATATATTAACATCATTAAATTTATAAAAATATAAAGCAAATGATAAATAAGTATTAGAAAAACTGAACAAAAAATAGACATTATTGCTAAAAATTATAATAATTACTGGAATAAAAATTGTAGATTATTTAAATAAGGCAAATTAGTTGATTAGCCATTTATAGCAAATATTTTGCAGTCCTTATAGATGTCATTTTGTTCTCTCCGAGTATATAGTAAAGTTTATCAAAGTCGTTTAGTAAATGATTAATCATTTAATGTTTCTCTTGTGGCTGCAAACACAGCAACTTTAGAAAGCTAAGGTAAAACCTGAATCCTGGACATTTTAGGACATTCAGAAACTACGGTCTGACTCATTTTGGCGGAAAAGGCGCGTCTCTGTCTGTCTCTGTAGAGCACATGAGATTGTCTGAGTGAGAGACAGATCGCGCACACAGATCAAGCAGTAGGAAACGTACAGAGCGGGAGAAGATTTCCAATGGTTAATCGATCGCAAATGGTTAGCTCTCTTGGACGGATCCAAAAAAGTGTAAAAGGATGATAATAATAGTATTATTCATGTGTCACCACCAAATATACTTGGGCAGCCATTAATATACCTGGCCGGCCCGCCCAAGTAAACTCTACGTATGTGTGGGAAGCACTGACATATGCTGGATAAGTTGGCGGTTCATTCTGCTGTGGCGACCCCTGATTAATAAAGGGACTAAGCTGAAACGAAAATGAATGAATGAATTATTGCTTATACGTTATATTATTCCAAACTACTGAAATGTCAATAAAAGTCACTTTGTTAAACTGTAGAGTTGAATTTTCATTATCAAAAGTCGACAGAGCAGACGTCAACATCCCATAATGCAATTCACAACCGTAAATAAACGGAAAACGCTTAAAATACTGAAACCGTTAATTAAGAGATATGTTTTTATAGTGTGGGATGTTTTCCTCGGCCTGCTTGCGGACGCCGAGCTCACAGAGATGAATGAACGTTAGGAAGAATCCCCATGAGATGCAGCCCCATACTGAGCCTTAAATAAACACATTAAACACACAAGTTTGCAATTATTTTCTCCCCTCACTCCCCCCCCTCCCAAACACACACCACTGCTTTATTATTTCTAGGAATCTGGGGTCTCGACAGGACTTGTATTTATAATGGAGGTTTCCAACTGGTGTATCGTGGAGCTCTGTGTGTTGGACTCAGCTGGCTATATTGAACTCACTTTTCTTTCTGGCCTCCTGCAGGTTCACCCTTTGTTGATGCGCGAGCGGCGCTCCGAGTCGCACAGGAACAAGCTGCTGCGACGGACGGTCAGTGTGCCTGTGGAGGCCAGGCACCATCCTGAAATGGGTGAGTCGCACACGTCCTGGTCTGCATTCCGGTCTGATGCGCTGACATATTCACTTTCAATTCACGAGTCAAAGATTCTTAGTTAAATGGGATTCAGCAAGAATTAACTTTAATATATCAGAACATGTTGACGTACAGCAAACTTTAAAGTTCCATTGCTATTCACATTCTGATTATATGCGCTAAACTTTAGCTTTATTCTTATCTATGCTCTGATTATATAAATGTATTTTATATTTGTATATAAAATGTATTTACTCATATCTATGTCTGGATAAACTTGCAGTTTTATTTATATATATTCACATATATTCATTTTTTCATCTCATATATTCAAAATTGGACAGTATTATATTCTGATTTTATTATATTCAACAATATTGTTCAGTTTTATGCATATCTATGTTCTGACTAAATTACAGTGCATCCGAAAAGTATTTATATGGCTTCACAATTTTTTATGCTACAGCCTTATTCTATGATGGATTAAATTCATTTATTTCCTGAACATTCTACATACAATACCCTCATAATGACAGTGTGAAAAAAGACTTTTTGTAATTGTTGCAAATTTGTTAAAAATAAAAAACCTGAAAAATCATATGTACATAAGTATTCACAGCCTTTGCTTAATGCTTTGTTGATGCACCTTTGGCAGCCTCAAGTCTTTTTGAATATGATGCCACAAGCTTGTCACACCTGTCTTTGGGAATTTTTACCCATTCCTCTTTGCAGTAGCTCTCAAGCTCTTTCAGGTTGGGTGGGAAGTGACAGTGTACAGCCATTTTCAGATCTCTCCAGAGATGTTCAATAGGATTTGGGTCTGGGCTCTGGCTGGGCCACTCAAGGACATTCACCGAGTTGTTGTGAAGCCACTCCATTGATATTTTGGCAGTGTGCTTTGGGTCATTGTCCTGCTGGAAGATGAACAGTCACCCCAGTCTGAGGTAAAGAGCACTCTGAAGCAGGTTTTCATTCAGGATGTCTCTGTACATTGCTGCTTTCATCTTTTCCTCTGTCCTGACTAGTCTTCCAGTTCCTGCTGCTGAAAAACATCCCCACAGCATGATGCTGTCACCACCATGCTTCACTGTAGGGATGGTATTAGCCTAGTGATGAGCGGTGCCTGGTTTTCTCCAAATGTAACGCCTGGATTCACCCCAAAGAGTTCAATTTTAGTCTTATCAGACCAGAGAATTTTGTTTCTTATGGTCTGAGAGTCCTTCAGATGCCTTTTGGCAAATTCGAGGCGGGGAGTGGCTTCTGTCTGTCCACTCTACCATACAGGCCTGATTGGTGGATTGCTGCACAGATGGTTGTCCTTCTGTAAGGTTCTCCTCTCTGCACAGAAGAACACTGGAGCTCAGACAGAGTGACCATTGGGTCCCCGATCACCTCCGTGAATAAGGCCCTTCTCCCCCGATCACTGAGCTTAGATGTTCGGTCAGCACTAGGAAGAGTCCTGGTGGTTTCAAACATCTTCAACTTATGGATGAGGTCACTGTGCTCATTGGAACTTTCAGAGCAGCAGAAATTTTTTTGTAACCTTCCCCAGCCTTGTCTCGGAGGTCTACAGAAATTCCTTTGTCTTCATGCTTGGTTTGTGCTTTATGTCAACGTATCAACAATCAACCCTGGGACCTTATATGGACAGGTGTATGCCTTTTGAAATCATGTCCAATCAACTGAATTCACCACAGGTGAACTTCAATTAAGCTGCTGAAACATCTCGAGAATGATCAGTGGAAACAGATTGTACCTGAGCTCAATTTAGAGCTTCACGGCAAAGGCTGGGAATACTGATATAAATGTGATTTTTCAGGTTTTATATTTTTAATAAATTTGCAACAATTTCAAGAAATCTTTTTTCACATTGTCATTATGGGGTATTGTGTGTAGAATAATGAGGAAATAAATTAATTTAATCCATTTTGGAATAAAGCTGTAACATAAAAAATGTGCAAAAGTGAAGTGCTATCAAAACTTTACGAATGCACTGTATATGCAACAACCTTTACAGTTTTATACACATCAGAATCAGAATCAGTTTTATTGCCACATATAAATTTAGATTTTTTTACATCAGACTTTGCAGTTTTATTCATATCTATATTTTTTGTTATATACAACAAACTTTACAGTTTTGTTCAGGGTGCGAATTACTGGTGGGTTTAGGGCATTGACCCTCCCAACTAACGCTATTAAATGACCCCCTGTAATTAAATTGCTTCTGAGGACATCAAAGAAAGATGTGTGGGGGGTCAACACTTAAATAGGAAGAAAGTTTTAAAGTTTTAATTAAAATTCTCTCTGATCTGTCTCTTATAATAATATTCAAAATTAAAGTGATAGGTAATATAAATATACATTTGACCACCCCTATAATGATTCACACCATTGCGAATGCATAATTGCACCAGCAGATCTAGCACCTATGGCACCTGTGGACAGTGTTCACAAGTAAGATGTTTGTATATGCATATAGCTTAAAAGTAACATAAAAATTAGACAAATAGTTTGTACAATTTGATCTACAGTAACCTCTAAAATAGCTAATCAGAGTTTACTGTAGGTCAGAGTACAATAAATATCTCTCAAAACACAGAAAATCTAAATACGTTTTATTAATAAATTAGTAATTAAAAATAAATACATACATTTGATTCTCTGAAGCATCTATTACACAAACTAACATTACAGACCCCCCAATCATCAATAATCCGCACCCTTGTTTTATACATATCTACAGTATATTTTGATTATATGCAGCAATCTTTACAGTTTTATTCCTATTTATTTTATGATGACGCGCACCAAACTTTACAGTGATTTTCCTATTCATATTTTCACTATACGTGGCCAAACTTTAGATTTATAAATATTATAAATATTTTCAATATTATAAATATTCTGAGGATGTTCCCCAAGGTTTAGTTTTATTTCTGTCTTTATTCTGATAATTTATGCCAATTTTACTGTTTTATTCCTAAAGACCATTTCAATGTGGTTGTGTCATTGGCCCATGAACATTTCCTGCTTGTTATCAAACCAATTCATAGCTGTAACAAGAGGCAATTCAATCATAACTTAATGTTAAAACGGCTATAATAACATTATTTATCAATATGGGGCTCTTGTTTGGTTTCTCGGAAGCTATATTAAAAATGTAAAACAGGAAATACCTTGGGACCATTGTTTTTGTTTACATCCCTCAAAATGGTCTATATGTATCAATATTCTGATTACATCTGCCAAACATTACAGTTTCATTGCTATTTATATTTTGATTATTTCTGCCAAACTGATTTATTCCTATCTGTATTCTTATTGCATCCTCCAAATTTTACAGTTTTAATTCCTTTATAATTTAATTATTTATAATTTTTTTATTCTGATTAAATCTGCCAAACATTTCATTTAGATATATTAGATATATCGAATATAGCACATGATGATCTGCACCAAGCTTTACAGTTCTATTCCTTTCTATATACTGACGACGCACACTAAACAGTTTTTCCTCTCCATATTCTCTATATTTTAAATACACCTGGCAAACTTTACAGATTTATTCCTTCTGTATACTCTGTGGATATACAATCCACTTTACAGTTTTATTCCTGTCTATATTCTGATTATTTATGCCAGATTTTAAAAATGTATTCCTGTTTATATTTTTGTTATGTGTGGCAAACTAATGTTTTGAGAAGATTGTGTTACGAGATCTCACAATATTAAAATGTGACTGTATTTCCCATCAAGTTGAAAAGCAGTCTCGTGATAACACCATGACATACTGAGAGGTTGAAATTAGCGTAGAAGATGTCACAGCTACTAATTTGGAAACTGAGGATTTAAATCCTGGTTTGACACCCTGGTTTACACCTCTTAAAAGAACCAGCTAAACTCACACACAGAATATCACACACATAATTCAATGACAGAGCCTCAATACACTAAATAGCAAGTTATTTTTCATTCTTTGTTTATAAGAGTAAAGTAGGCATTCTCTTCACAGTAATGTACTGATAACAAACAAATCAGACACTAACACAGCCTAGGCCAGTGGTTACTAAAGAGGGGATGGGGGGGGGAGGGTGTCACTTGGTTATTTCCAAAACTCAAATACATTTTTAATAAACTATTAAAATTACTATATTTTTTACGTTGCCTACAGAAGATTAAAATTCATTCATTCATTTTTCCTTTGGCTTATTCACCTTATTAATCAGGGGTCGCCACAGCGGAATGAACCGCCAACTTATTCAGCATATGTTTTACACAGCGGATGCCCTTCCAGCTGCAACACAGTACTGGGAAACACCCATACACACTCATTCACACACACATACACTATGGCCAATTTAGTTTTATTCAATTCACCTATAGGGCATGTATTATTTCTGTCATGTTTCAACTGGTGCAAACAGTAGAATTGCTTTTCACTGCAAATCTCGTCACGTAGCGTGTTGTTTGGACACAGGGTTACAGTAATACAATAAACATTATTTATCAAAATTAGATGTAAAATAATACTTTGAAGTACATAACTAAATAGAAAAAAATTACCTTAATAATAAGGCATATAAACGGAAGTGTCATGCACAGAGTTTTGTGAAAGTCAATTCACAATTATATAAGCTTTATATAAATTAAGTTGGGCGACGCAGTAGCTCAGTAAGCAGTGCTGTCGCCTCAGAGCAAGAAGGTCACTGATTCAAGAGCCGGCTGGGCCGGTTGGCATTTCTGTGTGGAGTTTGCACGTACTCCCTGTGTTGGCGTGGGTTTCCTCCAGGTGCTCTGGTTTCCCCCACAGTCCAAAGACATGCGCTATAGATGAATTGAATAAACTAAATTGTCCATAGTGCGTGTGTGTAATTAAGTGTGTATGGCTGTTTTCCAATACTGGGTTGCGGCCGGAAGGGCATCCGCTGCGTAAAACATATGCTGGAATAGTTGCCGGTTCATTCCGCTGTGGCGACCTCTGAGAAACTGATAGAGATTACAAATTGAGTTACTTTTAGTAATGGAATTTATAGCAGTATAAAAAGTGTTATAACATCCCAAAAAGGTTATGCACTTTAAGAATGAGATGGTGATCTGGCTTTAAGCAACTCTTATGGTCAGAAGCTATTAAATAAGAAGCTAAGATGCCCAGAAATAATTAATTGAAAAGATTAATATATATATATATATATATATATATATATATATATATATATATATATATATATATATATATATATATATATATATATATATATATATATATATATATATATATACACAATAAGGAAACTTACTGTTAGTCAGGTTAGAGTTTTTACTGTAGAATTTTTATTGTTGAAAACATGGCAGTGTTTTCCAGTGTAGATGGATATGCAAATATTTGCTGCACCCTTTTCTCTCTTTAACAAAATGAAATGGCCTGGATCTGCCTGGTGAATATCAGTCTATGCGAGGTGTTGAACGAGGTGGCCCTCTGCTGATCATCCCAGACTCTTTACACAGTTTCAGTGTCAATGATCTGGGATTCACACACACTTTCCGGCAAGAGCTGCTCACAGCCATACTGTACTGTAAGTTCTGATAAATGTGAGCGACACAAGGCCTCAAGACCACCAGATGCTTTCCAGGCCATGAGGGTTGAGAACTATTGAATGGGATTGATCTCATGGCATTAATTAACTGACAAGACATGCTATTTCAGTGAAGTATAGATTCATTGTTCATAGAATCATGACACAGTGACCTATTTTGAAGGGTCGTTTCCTCTGTGCTTAGTTTGCACTGTGTGTAGACTTTCAGGGTGTGAGTATTGTAAGTATTGTATTATTTATCGCAGCTCTGTTCCAAACCATTGTGAGCTGCACTTATAACCACTGCAAAACTCCTTTCCTTAATAAGTGCTGTCACTTTTTTTCTGTTTGTAGTGTAAAAATCCTCACAATTAGACATAAGAATTGGTTAAACAGTTAAGAAGAAATCTAAATGTTATTCATATAACTTGAACTCACATTCATTTATAATTATTTTTGCTCATTATGATATCTTAAGGAGTGTGTGGAGTGGTGTGATTGCTCACAGCTTATCTTGAACATCACTAAAACCAAAGAGATAGTGATGATTTTTCTATAGTAAGCAGAGGGACCTGGCTACAGCAGTTACCACCGACAATTATGAAAACCTGTGAAGCTAGTTAAGGAGTATAAATATTTGGGTACTATCTTCGACTGCCAGCTGAAATTCAATTCTAACACTGAGGAGATTCTTAAGAGGTGCCAGCAGCAGCAGTCTCTCCTTAGGAAACTCAGGCCCAATCCAAATTCTACCCCTTAACCCTTCCCTTTACCCCTACCCCTCGTTTTGCGCGTTCCTGTGAAGGGCAAGGGGTGTCCCAATTCTCTTTAGGTTTAAGGCGTAGGGTTAAGGGGAAGGACTAGATAGCCCTTGGAACGGAGATTTTTTAGGACCACACTCGAAACCAAGGGGTAAAAAAATTTCCCAGAATACACCATCTACAATGGCAGCATGGCTGCACACTGAGTTCAGGAGATCCACAAATTAGTATTTTTTGTCATTATTATGAATTTATACAAGAAACAAGCACATGTTTTAATACATTCATAACCGCGCTCATGTTTTACCGTCATGCTTAAAAAATATATATATTTCAATATCTATAATCCCTAATAATAACACCTGTACAGCAGTCTTACAACATTCTGACACTCGATGACACTCGAATATCCCTGCCAGAAAAGTCTAGTGGGTGGGAATGAGCTTTTTACAGTGTCTGCTATAATGTTAATGTTGTTTTTGTGTGATTACATAGATGAATATGGCCACTGTGTAAATACACAGTATAATTACGATCTTATTTCCACATTATATCATTATGATAACATGATATTGTTGCCTTCAGTGATTTCCTGAAGATAAATAACAAAGAAATTGCGCAACTGGAATAACTACAGCAGTCGCGATCGTCTGATCTCATATGAAGCATGAGATCGCGATGTCATATGATGACGTGTGCAGGGGCTGTAGTGCTGTGCCATTTCTTAAGGGTAAATTTTGAAGCCCTTCCCCTTCACGCTCGCGTTTAAGGGCCAAGGGGAAGGGGTAGGGCTACAAAAATAGAATTGGAATTGGGCCTTAGTTCCTTTGGAGTCTTTAAAGACATTCTGTTGTCCTTTTATTATTCTTTTATAGAGAGTGTTGTTACATTTTCCATTTCTTGTTGGTTCCATTCGATTAATTTACAGAATAGTAACCAGGTACAAAGTGTTGTAACAGTGTGATCTAGGATTATTGGATTGCCTGTTAGATCTCTTTCATGCAAATGTGATCACCAGACTGTTAGGTTAGCAAGCAAGATTATAAAGGACCACTCACACATTCTCCTTTCAGCATTTGAGTTGCTGCCCTCTGGATGACAGTTTCGTTGTGCTAGATAAGTTGGCGGTTCATCCCCCTGTGGCGACCCCTGATAAATAAAGGGATAAAGGGACTAAGCTGAAGGAAAATTAATGAATAAAAGCATTTTTAAAACATTTTAAGGGTAATATTATTATCCCCTTAAGCAATTTTTTGTCATCATGGCAAAGATAAAATAAATCAGTTATTAGAAAAGAGTTATTAAAACTATTATGTTTAGAAATGTGTTGAAAAAAATCTTCTCTCCGTTTAACAGAAATTGAAGGAAAAATATAAAAGAATAAAATTTTAAGAGGAGGGCTAATAATTATGACTTCAACTACATATATATATATTATATAAGCGTATACGTATATATTACATAAGCTGTATAAATGAGTAATAAATAAACAAGTCTTTTAACATCCATAGCATTATGCACTACTTTAAGAATGAGTTGGTTATTTGGCTTTAAGCAATTGTTATGGTCAGAAGCTATTAGATAAGAAGCTGAGATGCCCTGAAAGGAATTAATTGAAAAGAAAATTCAGAAAGCATCCATCCGTGTTTCTCTTCAGATGTAGTGTACTCTCACTGGTGCAGTCTATTTGTTGTTGTTGTTGTTGTTTTTTTGTCCTGCCTTAGGCGTCAGCATTAATTGAAGACTAAGTAATAAACAAGCACTTAAAGCTTTGCTTTAATTTTGGTTGTTAATTTCAATTTGCATTTGTAAGCAAATCAACACTGCAGTGGCTCTTGTGTGCTGACAATCTGAGTTTGCCAAGATCCAGGCCATAACATCCACCACAAGGTAATGTTTATTAACAGTAGAATATACAGTTGAAGTCAGAATTATTAGCCCTCCTAAATTATTACCCCCCCCCCCTCCCTTTCTTACCCCCCCCCCCCTTTCTCTGTTTAACAGAGAGATGATTTTTTTCAACACATTTCTAAACATAATATGTTTTATAACTAATTTCTAATAACTGATTTATTTTATCTTTTGACATGATGACAGTACTAGATATATTACTAGATATTTTCAAAATACTAGTCTTCAGCTTAAAGTGACATTTAAAGGCTTAACTAGGTTAATTACGTTAATTGGGCAAATTAGGGTAATTAGGCAAGTTATTATATAACGATGGTTTGTTCTGTAGACAATAAAAATATATTGCGTAAGGTGGCTAATAATGTTGACCTTAAAATGATTTTTTTTAAAATCAAAAACTGCTTTTATTCTAGCTGAAATAAAACTTTCTTCAGAAGAAAAAATATTATCAGACACACTGTGAAAATTTC
Source organism: Danio aesculapii (assembly GCF_903798145.1). Taxonomy (NCBI): domain Eukaryota; kingdom Metazoa; phylum Chordata; class Actinopteri; order Cypriniformes; family Danionidae; genus Danio; species Danio aesculapii. Next base: position 11,151,741 of record NC_079450.1, on the reverse strand, counting down.
TTGCTCTGTTAAACATCATTTGGGAAATATTTTAAAAAGAAAACAAAAATCACAGGTAAGTATTCAACTGTAAGTGCTATCTTTTTTTTATTTATTTATTTTTTACATGTAACAGGTTGTGCGCGGGGTCTTAAAATGTCTTACGTTTCAAAAACAAAATTTTAGGCCTTAAAAAGTCCTAAATTCATTGAAATATTGTTCTGTGTCCTAAATCATTTTAAACAGGTCTTAATTTTCCTCTCTCCAAGGAAAGCTATCGACATCCAACAAATCACCAACAATCCATCTTAATAAAATCAAGGAAAGAAAACTAAAAACAATTACACAGTTCCTCATGATAATAACAGAGCAATATATCCCTTTATGTTATCTTTCAGTTATACAAAAACTCTTTACAGAATTAATAGGTAATAGACACAATATTTATAAACAAGCATAAAACTTAATGTTTTATAACAGAAATGCATTAGGTTGAAAAGAAGTTATACGCAATCAATTTTGACCAAAATCCAACAAGTAGTTGAAGTCAGAATTATTAGCCCCCCTTTGAATTTTTTTTTTCTTTTTTAAATATTTCCAAAATGATGTTTAACAGAGCAAGGAAATTTTCCCAGTATGTCTGATAATATTTTTTCTTCTGGAGAAAGTCTTATTTGTTTTATTTTAGCTAGAATAAAAGCAGTTTTTAATTTTTTAAAAAACATTTTAAGGTCAAAATTATTAGCCCCTTTAAGCTATATAATTTTTCAATAGTCTACAGAACAAACCATCATTATACAATAACTTGCCTAATTACTCTATCCTGCCTAGTTAACCTAATTAACCTAGTTAAGCCTTCAAATGTCACTTTAAGCTGTATAGAAGTGTCTTAAAAAATCGAAATATCTAGTTATATGAGTTATTTAAACTATTATGCTTAGAAATGTGTTGAAAAAAATCTTCTCTCCGTTAAACATAAATTGCGGAAAAAAATAAACTAATAAATCAGGGGGGTTAATAGTTCTAACTTCAACTGTATATATTTTTGACTACTTATGTAATTGCCTTCACAATAAATATGCTTTTTTTTTACAAGGTTAATTTGTCATAAAAAAAGAAATATTATGTTGAAAAAAGTGTATACAGCTAGAGTGTTCTTGTTTTGACACATTTGACATTTGACACATATGTCGCTAAGAAATAATGACTTTTTTTTTGGCAAGCATAAAGCATTAAAGCATTAGAAATAATCATTAGTGTTTAGCCTCGTATACTGTAAGTCTAAAGTTTCATTCATAATGGTCTGAAAAGGTCTTAAAAAGTCTTAAATCTGACTTGATGAAACCTGCAGAAACCCTGTGTTAGTGAGAAGGGCATTTGTGTGTAAAACTATTCTGTCTATTCTATTTTGCTGATGCAGTGCACACCTTTTGACCTCATCGACACCCAATGCCTTTTGTTCTTGCAAACAGCCATCTGATTTTTGCTCTATTTCTCAGCAAACTTTATTAGACTTTTATAGACTTCTTTTATAGTATATTCTTTGGCAGTATAAATCCCATCCACTTTAATTGTGTTGTAAAAACCGCTTGGACATCCGAAACTTGTATTTCAATGACTGGGATGAATTTAAGTTGACTTTGGAGCCACTTGAGGAAGTAAATGCTGACAAAATATTAATGTTTGGCCTTAAATAAATAATACTTCTAGTAATAGTAATAGCTAAATTACATTTCATAGCACATACAGTAAGGAATTTCATCTTGACAAAAATCTATCTTGAAAATACCACGCACAATAATTTCACATTATTATGAAAATAGTTCTAGGCGGATAAATGAATTACTGGGATATGGCAAGATATTTAGTCACACGAGAAAATGAGTCACATTAATGAATAAAATTCCCCAGTATTTGGGATGGCAGAACATATTGCTCTCAGCTAACTAACTGGGCGAAAATTTTGAGGCATTAGGTAATGTATTATTCAGATGTCTTCATCAGAATAGTGTTGGAACCATATTCAACCTAAAATGGCAGTTCTGTCATCATTCATTTCATTATGATGCTCCAAAACGATGAAAAATCTGTAGAGAGTTTAATGAATACAGCTATCAGGCATAATGAAGAAAAACCCAGTCGTATGACTGCAAAGATTGGAGTAATGATGCTGAAAATTTAGATTTGCATTAAAGGAATAGGGTGGCACAGTGGCTCAGTGGTAAGCACTGTCACCTCTTAGTAAGAAGGTCGCTGGTTCGAGTCCTGGCTGGGCCAGTTGGTTTTGGTTGCAAATAACAGTACAATGGCAAGCGCGTCAAGTATGAAAGCCTCTTGTATGAAAGCCAGCCGTACATTATAAACTGTGATGGTTGGGTTTAGGGTTAAGGAAGGTGTAGAGGTAAATAACTGACAGTTGGGTGTAGGGTTGGGGGAAGTGTAGACATTATTAACTATGATGGTTGGGTTAGGTTTGGGGAAGGTGTAGACGTTAATAACTGTGATGGTTGGGTTTAGGATTGGGGTAGGTGTAGATGTTAATAACTGTGATGGTTGGGTTTAGGGTTGGAGTAGGTGCAGGGGCGTAGCAGACATTTTAAAAGTGGGGGGACGCCTGTATGAGATCATATGTTCATATAATTATTAATGACCTGTTTCTAAATGGTCCGTCTCTAAAAATGATGGGGACGGATCCCCCCTTTCCCCCCCGTTTGCTACACCCCTGCGCCCACCCACTTCCCTAAACCCAACTGACAGTGTTTTCAAAAGCACTGACTGACCCGCCCACCCACTTCCTTAAACCCAACTGACAGTGTTTTCAAAAGCACTGACTGACCCGCCCACCCACTTCCTTAAACCCAACTGACAGTGTTTTCAAAAGCACTGACTGACCCGCCCATCCACTTCCCTAAACTCAACTGACAGTGTTTTCAAAAGCACTGACTAACCCGCCCACCCACTTCCTTAAACCTAACTGACAGTGTTTTCAAAAGCACTGACTGACCCGCCCACCCACTTCCCTAAACCCAACTGACAGTGTTTTCAAAAGCACCAACTGACCCGCCCACCCACTTCTCTAAACCCAACTGACAGTGTTTTCAAAAGCACCAACTGACCCGCCCACCCACTTCTCTAAACCCAACTGACAGGGTTTTCAAAAGCACCAACTGACCCGCCCACCCACTTCTCTAAACCCAACTGACAGAGTTTTCAAAAGCACCAACTGACCTGCCCACGGTGGCGTAGATGTTAATAACTATGATGGTTGGGTTTAAGGTTGGGGTAGGTGTAGACATTAATAACTATGATGGTTGGGTAAAGTGTTGTGGTAGGTAAATACATTAATAACTGTGATGGTTGGGTTTAGGGTTGTGGTAGGTATAGATGTTAATAACTGTGATGGTTGGGTTTAGGTGTGAAGTAGAGGTAGACGTAAATAACTAAAGAACATTATAAAATGTATTAAAGCAAATAAAAGAAACGGTAGTAATATTTCACAATATTATAATTTTACTGTTTCCCAGTTTTGGGTTGCGGCTGAAAGGGCATCCGCTGTGTAAATCATATGCTGGATAAGTTGGCGGTTCATTCCGCTTTGTCGACCCCTGATGAATAGAAGGAATTAAGCCAAAGTAAAATGAATGAATGAATGAATGAATTGATTCAATTGTCCTGATTTAGAGACTTATTTTAAAAACTTTTAAAAACAGGCTACACTCTTAAAAATTAAGATGCTTTATTAACATAAATGGTATTGCACAAACATTTTTAAAGGGTTATCAAAACATTATTTATACCCACATTTAAAAACAAACCTATTAACAACTGTTCTCTGAAAGTGTTTGTTTTGTTTTCTCTATGGCATTGCAGCACCTCATTTAACCCCAGTTTAAATAATGAGAATGTTAGTTGTTTTGGTCAATCAAACCTTTAAGTGGAATTTTTGTCTTCATTGCACACCGGGTATGAAAGTGTCATTTTAAGTAGTCTTTCTTGGGCTATTTTTGGCAGAGCGCATCACAACAAGTACATTCAGTTCTTGTTTTAAATCAGATTCTTGAGAGTCTTTATGCAGATCGTACTGCTGTTTTAACCACTCAGAGTTCAGACTTTAGTTAAAAAAAAAGTAATGCTACATCTGGTGGGGAAAAAAAGCATCTACACTACAGACAATTGTAAAAACAAATAAATAAATGATCAAAAATTATATATATATATAAAAATATAAAAATTATATATTTAAAAATATAGATAGATAGATAGATAGATAGATAGATAGATAGATAGATAGATAGATAGATAGATAGATAGATAGATAGATAGATAGATAGATATACACTGTAAAAATAAAAATATAAATATAGATATACACTGTAAAAAATTTATCCGTAAAATTTACGGTAAAAAAAACTGCAGCTGTGGTTGCCAGTATTTTACCGGTTAAAATACAGTACAAACCGTAAAAGTAATTACTCATTTTTACAGTAAACTACCATATTTCATTAATTTATAGAGGTACAGTAATATGTCTGTATTTTGAGTACAGTGTACTTTTTGAGTACTGTATTTTGAGTTACAGAGATAGACACGTGAATACAGCCATGTGCAGGTGGTGATGAGTAAGTTACATAATCAACCAATGCTCATCATAAACAACTCTTCCAAGTAGAAAAGTGTATCAGTGTATAGAAGGTGCTCAGTGTCATTCACACAGCTACTAAACACCAGTATGGTAACATGCATGAAATTAAGGTCATGAAATAAACATGTTTATCAACATTAGATGTAACATAAATCTCTAATGTACATAACTGAAGGGAAAATAACTAAAAAGATCCAAAGTAATGTCAACAAAAAGCATAAAAAGTGATTTGCCATACAGGGAATTCTGGAAAAGTCAATTTATGGTTATTTGCTGCATATATTAAGAAAACACACTGTTAACCAGGTTTTATATATATATATATATATATATATATATATATATATATATATATATATATATATATATATATGTATATATATATATATATATATATATATGTATAAATATATGTATAAATGTTTAACGTAATTTTAAAATCTTGAAGTTTAAAGAATAAATGTTTAAAATGTAAAATAAGTTTAGTAGGAATAAATCTCAGAGGTTTTCATACCATTTAGACTAGCATAAGACCAAGCTTTAGCATGTTGCTAGTCTATTCAAAACATTGATAGCATAATTTAACTTGTTTGTCTGCATGCCCATTGTCCTAATAGATAGATGGACAGAAAGACACACTACCTGACCAAGGTCTTGTCACCTATCCAAGTTTTAGGAACAGCAAATAAAAACTTGACTTCTAGTTGATCATTTGGTATCAGTAGTGGCTTATATGAGGCAAAGGTCTATAGATTACGCTTATTTTACCAACATAAATTATGATCATGCCTTGATTTTTAATTATTTAATTAGGAAAGAAAGGTCTGACTTTACATACAGTAGACAAAAGTCTTGAAACTTAACAGAAATAATATACAGTATAGAATATAAAGTCATGGTGGAAAAAGAGTGAATATTGTGTCTGACTCCCATGAGCTTGGAGGACTGCATCCATACATCTCTGCAATGACTCAAATCACTTATTAATAAAGTCATCTGGAATGGCCAAAAAAGCGTTTCATCAAGATTCTTTAGATTCATCTTCAATGCCTCCTCCTTCATCTTACCCCAAACATGCTCAATTATGTTCATTTCAGTTGATTGGGCTGGCCAATCCTGGTGCACCTAGACCTTCTTTGCTTTCAGGAACTTTGATGTGGAGGCTGAAGTATGAAGAGTGCTATCCTGCTGAAGAATTTGCCCTCTCCTGTGGTTTGTAATGTAATGGGCAGCACAAATGTCTTGATACCTCAGGCTGTTGATGTTACCACCCACTCTGCAGATCTCTCGCCGCCCCTGATTCCTGTGAGAATCTTGTGTCCATGTAGGTTCCAATAGCTCTTCTGCAGTATTTGTGATGATTAGGATGCAGTTCATCAGATGAATTATCAGAAAAATCTACCTTCTGACACTTTTCCAAATGATCAACTAGAAGTCAAGTTATTATTTGCTGCTCTCACAACTGGGATCGACGACAAGACTTTTGTCAGGTAGTATAGATAGATAGATAGATAGATAGATAGATAGATAGATAGATAGATAGATAGATAGATAGATAGATAGATAGATAGATAGATAGATAGATAGATAGATAGATAGATAGATAGATAGATAGATAGATAGATAGATAGATAGATAGATAGATAGATAGATAGATAGATAGATAGATAGATAGATAGATAGATAGTTTTAACGTGTAATTACCCTGTTTAAGCAAGACATGAGCATATTGCTACCATGTTTTAGCATGTTGACAATAAATCTCTAGCATTTTAACACAGGTTTCTAGCATAATTTGACACGTTTGTTAGCATGCCCCAGGATAGCTGTTTTGTTTTGCTAATTACAGATAGAAAAGGTTAGATATAGGTGAACAGACAGCATATTTAGCAAATTGCTAACATTTTTAACCTATTTTAGCACATTGGTAGCTTGTTCTAGCACATTCAACATTTTAATGTAGCTAATATATTGTTTCCATATCTTTAGGTTTAGTGAATGTTGGCATAACTAGACTAGCTGTTCTGCATTGACAGATAGACAGATTATTATGCAGATCTCACAGCAATAATCTTGTTTTATATTTAGCACATTGCTAACATAACGTTAGCGCAATGGATGCTTTAACGCATAGCAAACATGTTAGCAGGCAGCTAGTATTTTACTAGCATTCTAACACAAAGTTGGCATAACATGTTTGTTAGACTAGCTGTTTTGATAGTTCTCACAGCCATAATCCTGTTGCTGATGTGCTTTACGCAGATCAGTTCAGGCTTTAGTTAAAAAAGGGTTGTGCTACTGCAAGATCTGTTCAGAAAGCTCTACAGTTACATTTGTCGAGATTCTCCTGCTGATCAGCTTTCTGTCTCTCTTCCTGTTTCTGGCGAGACTTCATTTCATTTTCCAATATTTCATTTAATGGAAACATTTCTTTGTACCTGCAGGATGCCAAAGGCGAGACTACAGTTAAGTCAGGCCTGCTCTCTTTTGTTCATCTTTTCTCCCCCTGTTCCTTACGCACATGTAACAATATGAATTATTGATTCAGAACATGGGCAGCTTTTCCTCCAACAGAAAGTCTCATGCAGTGTCTTTCACAGCGCCAGGAGGAGTTTCTGTGTGCAGTCGTTGGGTTGTAATGCTACAATAAATGCTACGCTGTCCTGTATTCCCCCTGGCAGGTTCACTTCTACGTGTGCACCATGATTGTATTTATGAAATGAACTCACATGAATGCCTCTGCAGTGTTGTTTATGATATTTGAGAATCAGTGGATGGATGCAAATTAGTACACTTGAATAAGTGTGAATTACTGTTAGTATGGTTCAATATCATGTAAAAGTACTATGTTTTTAGGTATGTTTTTAAAAAGGTGATTAATATATAATAAAATGTTTTCAAAATTGAAATATTGAGAAATATATAGTTGAAGTCAGAATAAATAAAAGTTGCTTAAGTGGGCTTAGAATAATGACCTTAAAATGTTTTTTTTTTAATTCAAAACATCTTTTATTGTAGCCAAAATAAAACAAATAAGACATTTTTCCAGAAGAAAAAATATTATTGGAAATACTGTGACATTTTATTTGCTTTAGTGGGCTTAGAATAATGACCTTAAAATGTTTTTTTTTTAATTCAAAACATCTTTTATTGTAGCCAAAATAAAACAAATAAGACATTTTTCCAGAAGAAAAAATATTATTGAAAATACTGTGACATTGTTTTTGCTCTGGTCTGAGATTAACAACATAGGCTCATTCTGAAAACGTAGCCCTGTGTACATTTCTGTACAATCTGAAAACATGGTAAAATCATGCAAGGGCTTTTCTTTTGCTGGATTGCTTTTGAAAACTCTCAGTTGGGTTTAGGGAAGGGGTGATCGGGTCAATTGGTGCTTTTGAAAACACTTTTGGGTGAGTTTAGGGAAGGATGAGGGTGGGTCAATCGATCGGTCAGTCAGTCAGTCAGTCAACAGCAGCCTCTGGTGGATTTACGTGAGAACAGCAGGCACGAATGGCAGTAGTAAGAGAAATTTGAGATCTCAAAATGCATAAACAATGTTCTCTAGCAGATTCGCGAAAACAAAAATTGCAACAAAAAACAAAAAACACTCCTAGGACGTGTTTGGAGCTATATAACGGGACGTTTTCAGAATAAACCTGGGTTGGATAATAATTTTGACTAGTAATGCAATATTTTTTACTTCAACTGTATTTTATATATATATATATATATATATATATATATATATATATATATATATATATATATATATATATATATATATATATTGTAATTCTTTAAAAAATACATAAATGTACTTACAGTAATTCCAAGTTATATATTTTCTAATAAATATTTACATTTTTATATAAGTTTTGCAATGTAAATATATTCATTAAATCGAAGTGATGTTTTAAAATTGACTATTAATATATTTATTCTGTAGTTATTCTGTAATCACCAACTATTTGTTCTTATTACGATAAAAATATTTTTTCTTTGTTGTAGTTCTAACAATTTTGTTGTTTATTTTCGTAATTAATTAATTTGATTTGATTTGATTTGTTTATTTCGAACAACGACAACAAAAAAAAATCATACACAAAACAAGTCTTTAAACAAAATACATTTCATTATAATCGAAATGACGTGGGATGAATCGCAAGCTTATTATTGTCCCCACCCCATTACCACATACATCATTCGTTTATTACTTCAACGTATTTCCTCTTTTACGTATCTCTTCTTTTTACGTGAGACATGGATGAGCTTTACATGAGACTTATTTCATCCTTTTGGCATCTATGATATATTGTATGGTTAATTCACCATATGTACATTCACCATATTATAACATAGACCCAAAAATACATAGTATTGCAAACAGCCATTAACTGAAATCATTTTGGGGTTTTTTCAATCACCTCTATTTATCAACATATTTATTTAATAATATATAATTATGTTGCATGTTTTGGTGATTTATTTATTTTCTCAAACATTTACATAGACATACATTAATAAACAAATATATAAACATATTTTCAGTACTCTTTAGTTATATTTTCTTATATATCTTTTTGTGCATTTTTTAAAATAAATATACTGTATGAATGAGAATAAAGTATTATATTTGTACTTATTTGTATATAGTTTTTCACGAATTTGTTTTATTTTCATTTTTGTTTCGTTATCCTGACACACTATTTTATTTTATATTCATCCTGATTTCTGTTTTACATTTTCTATGTTATCTTATAACAAGTTTAGACTGCGTGGTTTTAGTCCTGATTTTGAGTCGCCGACAGGTTTTCAGAAATCACAGGCAAATGCCCGAAATCACAGGCAAATCTGTGCTCGTTAACGTGTGTAACATTCACACAGTGTGAACTATCAGAGAGGCGATCTAATAGAATTGCCAATCAGTTGCAGACACCCATCAGATATTTGGCAATATCTGTCGGCTATTCAAATCATGCCATGTTAAATGTGTTCTGATTGAAAATAACATCCGTGATCACCTACAGCCAATGAGTGCGCAGCATCCACTAGTATGGGTATCTGCAGGCCAGCGGGAGAAGTTAAAAAGGCTTGTTTTGGTTTATTTGGACCCAAGAAATGGAGGAAAAACTTGTGGAAATGTGGCAGAAGCACCTGTGTCTGTTTGACGTGTCATCTGAGCAATACCACAACCGGGTCGAAAAAGAAATAAGTTTAAGGGAAATTGCTAATTCCCTTCAAAACCCAGGTGAGCAAAATAAGTGCAGTTTATACCCCACTAAAGGCTTCTTTCTCATTATGTAGTTAATAACAAAAGATATACTACGTGACTTTTGCATTGTTGCCATGTCACTTATCGCGTGTGTTTGGTTACGAGATGTAGTATTGTAAAGTCATGCAGTGAAACCCACTGTCACCATCCATCTAGCAGAGTAAACACAGCACCAACAGAATGCTACCCCAGATAGTCATGCAGTGTGAAAACATCGAGGCATATGAAAGTCATGCAGTCTGAACTCTGCATTAATTTGTCTATATAGTTTTTATTTCAATTTTAATTATTTTTGCATACTTAAAGATGTTTAAAGGTGTCATTTGTTTTAGTTTAAATAATTGTTATAATTGTTTCCATGCCTTGAAGTACATTTTGTAATAAATTTGAGCATTTTAAAAGCTTTCAGTTCTTGTGCTGAGGACAGTTTTGCTTATATTTTAAGTATACATTTGTGCTGCATGAGGCTTGAGTCTTTGAGAGATACTCTTTATATATTAATTTAAATGCTTTTTTTCTTGCTTTGTCACACTGTGAGAAAAAGCTTAGCACTTCATTGAGAAGCGTCTGGCAGCCGGTTTCTTTGACAGTGGGCTGAAAAAAACACACAACTGGTAAACTGTAATCCCACACGGTCAGCGTTCTCACCTACCATCGTCAGCCTTTCAGCAAACTGGTGAGGGCAAACGTCTCAAAGCAGCATTAATATTCATGACCCACGCCGCGTCTGACAGAAAGTAAACTTCCCGAGGAGAGAATGTGTGATCAACAGAAGAGGAGGAAAGTCATTCTTGACAAAGGAATGTGCATTTTTATATCCACAGTACCAACAGTGTTTCAGGCTGAAATATTACAACTTTTATGATAATGAATGAGTGACTGAGACTTTAAATTTGTTATTAATAGGTAGATGGATGGATGGAGGGATGAATGGATGGATGGATGGACGGATGGATGGATGGGGGATTGGATGAATAGAGGACCGGATGGATGATTAAAGGACTAGATGGATGGATGGATGGATGGATGGATTTAGGACTGAATGGATGGAGGACTGGATGGATGGATTGATAGATGGATGAAGGACTAGTTGGATGGATAAAGGACTAGATGGAAGGATGAAAGACTGAATCGATGGATGAAACTATGACTGTATGACTGGATGGATGTATGGATGAATGGACAGATAGATGGATGGATGGATGGATGGATGGATGGAGGACTGAATGGATGAATGAAGGGATGGATGGATGTATGGATGGATGAAGGACTGGCTGGCTGGATGGATGAAGAACTAGCTGGATGGATGGATAAAGAACTGAATGGGTGGATGAAAGAATGAATGACTGGATGGATGCATGAATAAATAGATGGATGGAGGATTGCATGTATGAATGATTGATGGATGGAGGACTGAATGAATGGGTTATTTGATGGGGAAATGGATGACTGGATGGATGGATGGATGGATGGATAGATGGATGGATGGACGAAGGAATGGATGGATGAATGAATGAAAGACTGAATGGATGGATAAAGAATGAATGGATGAATGGATGGATAAATAGATGAATGGATGGATGGATGGATGGATGGATGGATGAATTAAGGACTGGATGGATAGATGGATGAATGAATGATTGGATGGATAGATAGATGGAGGACTGAATGGATGGACAACTGGATGAATCGATGGATGGATAGATGGATAAATGGATGACTGGATAGATGGATGAATGAATGACTGGATGGATGGATGGATGGATGGATGAATGCGTGGTTGGATGAATGGATGAAGGACTGAATGGATGGATGAAAGAATGTATGTACGACTGGATATATGGATGGATGGATGGATAGATGAATGGATCGATGAATTAAGGACTGGATGGATAGATGGATGAATAAAGGATTGGATGGATGGATGGATGGATGGATGGAGGACTGAATGGATTGATGGATGGATGAATGACTGGTTGGATGGATGGATGGATGGATGGATGGATGGATGAATGACTGAATGGATGGATGAAGAATGAATGTATAACTGGATGGACAAATAAAGGACTGGATGGGTGTATGGATTGATGGATAGATAGATAAATGGAGGATTGGTTGGATGGATGGATGGATGGAAGACTGGATGGACGAAAGACTGAATGGATGGATGAAAGAATGAATGTATGACTGGATGGATGTATGGATTGATGGATAGATAGATGGATAAAGGATTGGATGAATGTATGAATGAATGTATGGATGGATCAGTGGAGGACTGGATGGCTGAAGGACTGGGTGCATGGAGGACTGGATGAAGGACTGGATGGATGGATTGACAGACCAACTGTCCTGTCCAACTGTCCTGTGTGATGTGTCCAGTTGATTTTAAACTGCAGCTCATGAACTAAAAGCGAGTTCTTCAATTGTGAATGTTCTGCTTGGGTAATGACCGCCTGGCCCTGCGTCTCTAGATTTAACGCCGCTCTGCACGGCCCGACCTTCATTCTCTGACACAAAGAGGACGCCACACTCCCTCTCTGTCTGCACGCTCCCCCATGGACATTTCAGGCCTTCTCTCAATTTTAGTTATTTATTTTAGGTTTAAAAACATCTCTGTGTTTCTGGCTGCTCTTACAGACGCATCGTCAACTGTAAACTGTGAGTCAACTTTTGAACGAGTACAGATGCACCATATATTGATTGTACAAAACTGCGAGCTGAAATAATCCCTGACATATGTGGCTCGCCCAAAGGCATAGGTCATGCAAGGCCACGCAATTCATTTTCAGGATGCTTGTTTTTTGCGGTTCTGCTACAGTGCTGTTGCCTCATATATTCTGTCATATGAAATATGCAACAGGCATACCATGGTGCCAGCGTGTCCGGGGGAGATTCTACCACAAAATGACTAGTATTGATTTTGAGGAATGATCACACTGATTCTGTAGCATTCGACAGGGTTATTATAATGCAATTAATAACCAGGACTGTCAATATAGATTCAATTACTTAATCGCAGTCTTATCAGGAAATTAACCACTTATCTTGCTTATTGAGTTCATTTTCAGAATCAGAATCAGAATCAGAATCAGAAAGAGCTTTATTGCCAGGTATGTTCACACATACGAGGAATTTGTTTTCGTGACAGAGCTTCTACAGTGCAACAGGATTACAGAGACAGGACAAAAAAACAGATAATACATATATTTTTTTAAAATAGAAGTAAGTAGTGAGTGCAAATATACAGATTGACAAGTGTATGTACGTGTTTATTACTATATACAACGTTATATGTGTTGTGTGCAAATTGGCATGTAAAGTGTGTTGTTAAATAAGTGTATATGTGTATAAAAGTGTATAGCAAGTAGTGATGTTGGTTTCGCAATTATTATCATCAAGTGTTCATGAGATGGATTGCCTAAGGGAAGAAACTGTTTCTGTGTCGGGCTGTTCTGGTGCGCAGTGCTCTGTAGCGTCGACCAGAAGGTAAAAGTTCAAAGAGGCAGTGTGCTGGGTGTGAGGGGTCCAGAGTGATTTTGGCAGCCCTTCTGCTCGCTCTGGATAAGTACAGTTCTTGGGGAGTAGGAAGGGTTGTACCAGTGATTCGCTCAGCAGTCCGAACTATTCGACGTAGTCTTTGGAGGTCATATTTAGTAGCTGAGCTAAACCAGACAGTTATTGATGTGCAGATGACTGATTCAATGATGGAGGTGTAGAACTGTTCAGCAGCTCCTTTGGGAGGTTAAACTTCCTCAGCTGACGAAGAAAGTACAGCCTTACTTTGTTTTTACTTGCAGCAAATGCATCAAAGTAAATGATCAGATTATCCTCATAATGTTTTTTGCAACTTTTTTCAAGGATATATTGTGTCTTTCCAAAAAAAAAAAACTAAAAGAAATGTTATGTTGATTACACTCCTTATTAATTACAACATTTTTTTTCCGTTTTGCTTTATCCAGTAAACGGTTTGCTTATCAGTTGTGTTCAATACATATGTTAATTTAAAATTAGCCAAGTTTAAAAAAATACTATAGTAATTCATAGTAAACATGTTTTTGTACTATACTATAGTAAAGTGTAATTTGCTGTATATATTATAGTATTTACATCCCATTTACATGTTAATGAATGCTCTAGTATAGTGTAGTATCATGAACTAAAAAGTATGCAGTATACTTGCTACAATAAACTGTGGTGTAATTGTAGTATAATAAATCGTATAGTTGTAGAATCATTTCTACAACTGACTCAATCAGTTGAATTCAATCAGTTGAATTCAATCATTCAATCATTTAATGATTCAATCATTTGTTTATATTACTATAGTTGTTTTACCATAGCAATTGTAGAATCACCACAACAGATTAATTCAAGTACTTTACTATAGTCAAAGTCTGCGTCCGAAACCGCATACTTCCATACTATATAGTACGCTAAAATCAGTATGTGAGCCGAGTAGTATGTCCAAATTCATAGAATTCGAAAATCAGTATGCGAGAAGTACCCGGATGACTTACTACTTCCGGCGAGATTCTAAAGTGCGCATCCCATGCGCGCTGTGCTATCCCATGATACCCCGCGATTAAATTCATGAATAGGAGTAAAGCGATGCAACTGATGCAGGTAGGTCATGTGATCATGACAAAATGGCAGATGAGGCTTGGACCAGACGTGAGTTTCTGCAGATTTTGTGTGGTTCACATTTAGAAACGAAACTTATGAGGCAGTTGTTGTTTAGTTTTATTGGTGAATTCTAAAATGAAATTCAGTCATAAGCTTGGCAAGTAGTTTTGGAGAATTTGATGTTTCCCCATTCAGACAGTATGCCCAAGCATACTACCCGAGAGGCGTTTCAAAGATGGCTGCCGAGTGAAATTACTCATCTTAAAGGGACTTTACTATAGTGTGGTTCAAAAACACTACAATATTTACCATAAATTATTATTTTGTATTTTTTCATGTGGTTAAATAATTAACATTTTTAATTATAATTATCATTGTCATAAAAAAAACTAAAACTATTAAACTAAAACATTTCTTTTAAGGATGAATGGATGGATAGATGAAGGACTGGATGGATAGATGAATTGATGAATGGATGACTGTATGGCTGAAGGACTGTATGGATGGATGGATGGATGGATGGATGGATAAATGGATGGATTGTAGACGTGATGGATGGAAGGATGAAATACTGAATGGATGGATGAAAGTCTGAGTGGATGAATGAAGAACTAGATGGATGGATGGATATATAGATAGATGGAGGACATGGATGGATGGATGGATGGAGGACTGAATGGGTGGATGAAAGACTTAATGGATGGATGGATTGATGTATGGATGGATGGATGATGACTAGATTGATAAATGAAGGACTGGATGGATGTAGGGATAGATAGATGGATGGAGTACGGAATGAATGGAGGACTGGATGGATGGATGGATCGTTGACTGGATGGATGGATGGATGGAGGACTAAATTCAGGGAGGAATGGATGGATGGAGGATTGAATGACTGGACAAATGGATGGATGAATGGATAAATGGATTGATGTATGGATAAATGGATGACTGGATGACTGGATGACTGGATGACTGGATTGATTGATTGATTGATTGATTGATTGATTGATTGATTGATTGATTGATTGATGGATGGACTGGATGAATGGATTGAGGACTGGATGGATGGATGACTGCATGGATGGATGAAGAACAGGATGGATGGATAAAAGACTGCATGTATGGATGGATGGATGGATGAATGACTGGATTGATGACTGAAGGACTGGATGTATGTATGTATGTATGGATGTATGTATGGATGGATGGATAGAGGACTGGTTGAATGGATGGAGGACTGGATGAATGGATGAATAAATGGTTAGATAGATGGATGGATGGATGAATGGAACTAAAACTATTAAACAAAAAAACATTTTTAAAGTAAACATTAACTGCAATAAACTAACAAAGCATAAACAATACAAAATCGAACTAATCTATCTGTGTCAACGATGCACTGTAGGATAACCAAAAGGTGATTATTGATGCATCATGCTTTAGATTTTGAATGCAACTTGCAAGAAATATTTTTATTTATTAATGAAGTTGCCTTTTTTATTATTATTTTTTTGTTAGTGGATGTAAATATGTTTGCTAAGCTTATGATTAAGATATATAAGACCACAACTGTGTGAGCATCTAAAGACTGGTGCTGCACTTTTGGAGGACGTGCTTGTCTTTCAAATTCAGTATTTGTCATGGGCCAGAAGTACTGAATTGTTTCGATGACTTATTCAATGGCTCATGCTCCTGTAGCGTTGCTGTTTTATTATTGTCATACTGAAGAATGAAGTGGCCTGTTTTATTTGATAGCTACCAGCGTTCAATTAAAGGTTATTATGCTGGAGCTTAAGAGCATCGCTTAAAACAAGAACTCATGTTCATTATGTCATGATGTATTTGATGAAGTGAAGTGATTTTATCCTCACAAACTCTATAAATTCCTCCATAGGAATTTTTTTGAAACAATAACAGATAAACCTTTAAAGACAGACCTTTTGTAAGCTCTGAGGTTGTGAATTGATAGTATATGCTATGTTAAATCCATCTTTTGGCATTTAGTGGTCCCTTGTTTATCCCGCCAGTTACATTCTAAAAAAAACCCCCAATAGGCAAAATCCGCAAAGTAGTCAGCTTTATTTTTTACAATTATTATAGATGTTTTAAGGCTGTAAAACCCCTCACTACACACTTTATACACTTTTCTCAGACAGGCACTGACATTTTCACACATTTCTCTCTTGTTTAAACACTCTCAAAGTTCAAACTTTCATAGAAAAAGAAGTCCAGTATTATAAAATGAAACCAAAGATCAAAACCTGTTGTCAGACGCAAACATTCATCGCTGTCAGCAAAAGGTTCATAAAGCTTTTTAGCTTTTGTGCAGATAATGTTGGCAGCAAATAATGCTCTTAAAGGTACCATATAATGAACATCTATACACTGACATAGCTGAATACAGTGGGTCTTAAGCATAATAAAATCCCACTGAAAAACAGGCTGATCAGAACAAAACACTAACTGTAATCCATACGGAATATTAATTTGCACTTCCCTGGCTGCGTTTGATAGGCCAAGGCGTTTCCTAATGAGATTACAACAATGATCATTTCTTCCCTTATTTTTAAGTTTACTTAAGTTTGCTATGCATGTGAGACTCTTATTTTGACTCTTAGTTCTGTGAGACAGTCAGCCATAATTGAGTGATTCCAGTGCATCATAATGCAAAACATGATATATATGTATAATACATTTACTTAGCGCCACCCAGAAGAGATATTTAACTATACATTTACCTTTATATTTTGTTAGTTTAACATGTATATTGTGAAATTTGTAGTGTACGCTTTTAGTGAGTCAGCAAACACATGTTAAATGCTGAGCACAATGCTGTTTAATGCATGTTTATGCATCGTGTCATATCACTCAGCTCTTACTTTGATTTTTCTAGATATAGATTACGAAAAAAAACCTTCTTACCTTTTTTCAGTGGATTAACTTTCACAGATGAATTATTCAGCTTAAAGAGCCATGAAACCCCCCTGTCTCAGCAGGGTGTTTTCACACACCTCTAGTTGGAAAAAAGTCAGGAAAGTGGGTGAGTCCAGCTTTGTTTAGGTGGGAGTGTCGAGTAGCAAAAGAAGGAAGGGTTTGCATGAAAAGGGGAGTTTCATTACGTGCACAGCAGCTGATTTTCACAGTGGCAACACAAACACAGACGCAGGGGAGATAGACAGTGATTCAGAGAGCAGCATTTACAGCGGATCTGAGAGCTGTGTGGAAGTGGAGGATTTTCAGTCCATATTATTGTAGTGATACAGTATTGTAAACTTAGTAACTAAATCATTTTGACTAAGGTATGTCTTTAAAAAATGAAAGAGTACTGCTGACGAACTAACTAACTTTGCCATCTGAATAAACATAAACAAAGAACATTGATCACACACTTACCAAATCCATAGAGACAGGACAATCAATGCAAACTGGAACCGCATCTTTTTTTTTAAAGTGGCAAAAGATTTCATCATTTCCAGATTCGAAAAGCTCTTGGTTAAAAAAATGTTCCTAACAAACATATTTTTGTCGTGTTAGCAGACCACTGTAATCCACAAATGTGGGTCCACACGCGAGTTGTGCTCTCATTGCGGAGAAATGGAAACAAAACCTTCATTGCGGCACATTTATAAACACAACACTGACGACCCGTGTCTCCGAACAATTCTTTTACTACTTGTTTGAATTACGGTTGGCAACACAACGTGGCATCTCTCTGAACACTGTAAAAGGTAAAAGGAGTCTTCGAAGCTATATCATGCAAATTAATGAAGTTGCATCTCATTCACAATAGAGCGCGCTGATTGGTTTGAACCAAGTCTTTCTCATGAATTAATGCTGAAAACTCAATGGCGTCACTTTGTACTGGCTGGTACAGACATCCAAATTCCACGCTGGAATGCGACGTTCCTTCAAAATGTCTTTTTAAAACTGGAGGAACGAATTTGCTCTAAACAACACAACAACAACCAATTTTCACTTTTTAGTAAAATATGTGTCCTAATAGTGTTTTTAGCAACGTGGGACATATACAGTTGAAATCAGAATTTTTCTTTTTTAAATATTTCCCAAATGATGTTTAACAGAGCAAGGAAATTTTCACAGTATGTCTGATAATATTTTTTCTTCTGGAGAAAGTCTTATTTGTTTTTTTTTTCGGCTAGAATAAAAGCAGTTTTTAATTTTATAAAAACTATTTTAAGGTCAAAATTATTAGCCCCTTTAAGCTATGTTTTTTTTTTTTTGATGGTCTACAAAACAAACTATCATTATACAATAACTTGCCTAATTACCCTAACCTGCCTAGTTAACCTAATTAACCTAGTTAAGCCTTTAAATGTCACTTTAATCTGTATAGAAGTATCTTGAAAAATATCTAGTCAACTACTATTTACTGTCATCATATCAATGATAAAATAAATCAATTATTAGAAATTCTCTCTGTTAAACAGAAATTGGGGGAAAAATAAACAATAATTCTAATAATTCTGACTTCAAGTGACTGTCAACATCTCAGAAAATGTGTTTTGGTGTGTGGTGACCCTTTAAGAATAGCAATGAGAGCTAGCAAAATAAACAATGTAAATTTTGTTTTTCAAATTTTGTTTTTGACTTTATTATTCATAACCCTTCCAAATATGGTCAAAACTAACCAAAACATATTAGAGTCAATTCCTCAGGTTGGAAATACCCTGATAAATTAGTTTCTGGAGAATTTCTGCTCTTACGTAATGCATTCTATTGCACCTTTAAAGTACTGTAGTGCTAAACCACTTCTGCGACACACTCAAAAATGATGCACTTTTCCATCAGCGAAAAGTACATACTTTTAGAGCATGGCATAAGTAGGCAAATTGGGCCGCAGCCTGCAGTCTCTCCAGCTGCCTTCCTCCATCATGGAGACTAGAGCCATTACTGCTGTAAATGATGATGTGCTCGCAGCACTGCGGCCCCGCTGGTGCAGATCCTTTCTGAGAGGGTGGGGAATGGAAGGGCTGTCAGTGTACAGCTTCCCTCTGATATCTCCTTTCTTCACAATCGCTGTGCAAAAGGCTGCAAGAGAATCGCTCTCGCACTCCATCACTGCGGGTGTCAAGCGACATGCCAGAACAGATTAATGCACGTGACAGTAATTGTGCGCATGCATGTGTGCGTTTGAGGTCGCTGTTTTGCATCAGTCGCGTGTATTTGCGTGCGATCGTTAAGGGTAGAAGTCAACTGCGAGATAATGTTCCCAAACGTGCATGCATGCATTTTGTGTGTTCACCCGTGCATATGCGTGGCACTGCCAGTTTACACAACAGTCTTGGCGCAGGGCCCAGCCAGGTGGCACTGTGCACGCTTCAAGTGCGTCCTCATTTCGCCATCATTCCTCTTGCTCAGACTGATGCCAGTTTTCTGCTGGTCTGTTTATCCTGTCTTATCTCGGCTGTCACATACAACCTGCTTCCTGCTTGTCACCTTTAGTCCTAAATGTCAACATCAACTCATAGTTGTGTGTGTGTGTGTGTATGGTAGTACAGTGCATTAAAATGATGGTACTAAACTGCTTATTGGACAAAATTATTAATTATTTTTCATAAAACAAAATGATTTAAAATTTAATAGTGCTGAACAAAGATTAACTTCAGTTTATCACAGGCAAAATAAAAGTCTGTTTTGACACAATATATGCGTGTGTATTATATACATTAATTATGCATATGGGATACACACACATACATAGAAACAAAGTTATCAATTTTGTTACATAGATATTTAAATTTATATATATAATATATATAATTTGTATCATATACATATATATATATATATATCTTATATCAAAAATAAATATACAATTTCTCAAATATGGGCGATGCGGTAGCGCAGTAGGTAGCGCTGTTGCCTCACAGCAAGAAGGTCGCTGGTTCAAGCCTTGCCTGGGTAAGTCGGCATTTCTGTGTGAGTTTGCATGTTCTCCTCGCGTTTGCATTGGTTTCCTCCGGGTGCTCCGGTTTCCCCCACAATTCCAAAGACATGCGGTAGAGGTGAATTGGGTAAGCTAAAATTGTCCATAATGTATGCGTGTGAATGTGTGTGTATGGATGTTTCTCAGTACTGGGTTGCGGCTGGAAGGACATCTGTTGCGTAAAACATATGCTGGATAAGTTGGCGGTTCATTCTGCTGTGGCGACCCCGGATTAATAAAGGGACTAAGCCGAAAAGAAAATGAATGAATGAATAATTTTCTCAAATAGATGCATGCATGTGTGTATTTAAATTTACATAGTAAATATACAGAGTAGGGCTGCACAATGTGATGTTTTATAAACAAATTTCGGGAGGAGCACGCGCAGAAGTTTCAGTATCAAATACGTCATTGACAATTATTCTATTATCCAATCAGTTCTTGACCAAACCCCTATATATAAAGCTGTCTTACCTGCAGCATCTTACGACTTTAGCATCCCTTCACCACCCCGTCACCTCAGCTCTTAAGCATTACAATCCCGGGGGGAGCGTTCTGGGGCTGGGCTAGATACTTCGCTCGAATCCCTATTCCTCTCTGTTTCCTGATAAGAGGAATAACTCGAGTTTGGGTGTCCTCCCCGAGCTCAGAGCCCTCTCCCCGGACAGCACGCCAAATACGCTTTATTCTGAAACTATTGCAAGTGTAAACTCGTGAAATATCGTTTCAGCATCGATATCGCAATGTGCGCATCTGCAATAGTCACATCACAAAGATATGCAATGTCCAGTCTGAATTATAGTTGACCAGGAGCTACGAAATTGTATTTAATCACTGTATTTATTTGGAATTTGTATGATTTATGCAAACAAACAATTTCTGTCTTGTTTCTAATCCAAAGATCTACATTTCAAAGCGAAAACAAGATTATTTCACTTACTCCATTGACAGATCATTTCCTTTTTTATTACAAGCGAAAATTCGTAATATCACTTATTTCTTCTGACAATGAAAACTAAACAATATTTTTACTTGGTCTAGGAATTTTTTTTTGATATTTGAACTAGAAACAAGACAAAACAAAGAATGAAAAGCATTTTTTTTGTGATCATTTAATTTCTGAATCTGGATTCTGTTAGACTCCCTAGAAAACCATCAAATAGAACTATTCAAACCATCTTCTGAAACGGTATTCATATCGCAATATTAATCGCAGAAAAACAAAATATTGCAATATCAGATTTTTCCAATATCGTGCAGCGCTAATAAAGAGAACACACACTTATTATGTCTAAACAAACTTTAAGTTTGCATGCGATTAAATGCATTTTTATCATAAACGCATCTTTTATTTTATTTTGATATCACCTAATGCTCTTTTAAAGTTAATAGTTATAACTAATTTAGTAAAACTGATGAATTCTTTTTTGTGATCAGTTTGTCTTTGTGACTGATTTGAGCCAAAAACACTGATTCATTCAGAGCAATTAATTTATGCATATTTCATGAAATCCTTCACTCTGATTCATTCAACAACAGAATGGGTGAAGAACTTTATGAATTATTTATTAAATACTGTAATTTCATCATTATTTATTTAGGCAAGCAATTGTCTCTATGAGTGATTGATCATCTGATACATTTAAAAACAGAATTTTTTAAAAACAGTACAAAAGCAATATCACTCTCACAAATATGCGGCTCATCTGAATATCGGCACATTTGCTTGTTTATTACTGTGTAAAAAATTTATCACTTATCTGTTTATTATTTATAAGTAGGGGTGTAACGGATCACAACGTTTTTGAGTCACGGATCAGACCATTTTTCAGATCAGCAAAAAAGGGAGGAGACAAATGTCACTTGCCTTCCATTTATACAAAAATATTATTGCAAAGCCACTGGTTTTAAAAAACAGAACTTAGAACCTGTAATTTTAATAAAAATAAAAATCAAGAACCAGCGGAACAAAAGGAAAATAATCAATATGAAAAATTAACTTTGCTACTGTTACTGATAATGCTAAATATAGAAATCTAACATCTTGTACAACATCATATATATTTTTAATAAATGATTCAACAATTCAAACATAAAAGTTCATATTTCATTATAGGTGCATCATTTTTGAAAACCTATTCAGTGAGCTATTTTTGATGGTTGTTTGTCGCCACCCATTGGTTACACATAGTAATACAACATTCACCAGCATCAAGTTCCATTAATCGATGATTTTAATCTTTACTATAAACATCAGTGTTTATTTCTGAACTATAAACTGTTCTCCCAGTACTTCTGTGTTATTTAACTAACTGAAAAAGTGTCAAAACTGAATATCTCTCAATCAAAAGCAGATTTGAATGCAGCGCTTGAAGGATTAATAAACATATGCAAATTATTATCATCTATCATTCATGTTGCGCAGGTTTAAATTGAGATCACGATCTTTTAATGTTTAGTTGTGCAGCTTTACACTGAATGCATTATTAAAAAGGCTAAACAAGCAGTGACAACAGAAAACACTACTTAAGACACTAACCTAAGAAAGCATTTAGGTCCCACCACAACTTCCATCATCATTATAATTTACATGAAAGCCAAAATGCTTTCATACATGTGATTTGAATGACGCGGGAGGCGATCTCTCTGCAATTGTTATAAATTCAATTCAATTCAATTCACCTTTATTTGTATAGCGCTTATACAATGTAGATTGTGTCAAAGCAGCTTCACATAAAAGGTCACAGTAAATAGGAACAGTGTAGTTCAGTTTGTAGTGTTTAAGTTCAGTTCAGATTAGCTCAGTTCAGTGTGGTTTAATAATCACTACTGAGAGTCCAAATACTGAAGAGCAAATCCAACGATGCGCAGCTCTATAGATCCCGAAACATGCAAGCCAGTGGCGACAGCGGAGAGGGAAAAAAAACTTCACTAAAGGCGGAAGTGAAGAAAAAAAACCTTGAGAGAAACCAGGCTCAGTTGGGCACGACCATTTTAATTTCTCCGCTGGCCAAACGTTTGTGCAGAGCTGTAGTCTCAGTGGCGGAGGCTGGAAGCTGGCCTCAGCGAAGACTCGTCTGTCTCTGGAGCGTCACAGGAATCAGTCTCATGTTCTCCACTCCTCCATGACCATCACAGTAGCTGCTCAGGATTCGGCCAGTTCCAGGATATAAAAAACCTTGGGATCATCTCGTCGTTGGTCTTGGATCGAATCAGTGACTCTGCATAGTCTGAGGGCCTCGGGAAGAGTATCCCCAGGTGGAAATGGAGAATAAAGAAAATAATTAGCGTAGCTGATGTTCACAGTGTATATCAACAAGATGCATAACCTGTGTGGAAGCCCCCAAGTGGTGCACTAAGTGTATGCTTTACTGAACAGATAGGTCTTTAATCTAGTTTTGAATTGGGAGAGTGTGTCTGAGCCTCGGACGTTATCAGGAAGGCTATTCCAGAGTTTAGGAGCTATAAATGAGAAGGCTCGACCTCCTTTACTCGACTTTGCTATTCTAGGTACTACCAGAAGCCCTGAGTTTTGAGACCTTAAAGAGCGAGTTGGATTGTAGCGAGACAGAAGATTGGTTAGATAAACAGGAGCTAGATTATTTAAAGCTTTATATGTAAGAAGCAATATTTTAAATTCAATACGAAACTTAACAGGCAGCCAGTGTAAGGAGGATAAAATTGGGGTGATGTGATCAAATTTTCTAGACCTGGTTAGAACTCTGGCAGCTGCATTTTGTACTAGCTGAAGTTTGTTAATAGAGGATGCTGGGCAGCCAGCAAACAGTGCATTACAGTAGTCTAGCCTAGAAGTCATAAAAGCATGGACTAGCTTTTCTGCATCTGAGATGGATAGAATACTTCGTAACTTAGCGATATTTCTCAGATGAAAGAAAGCAGTTTTTGTGACATGGGATATATGATTTTTAAAAGTTAAATTACTGTCTAATATGACACCCAGATCTTTTATAGTAGAGCTAACGCTAACTTTGTATCCCTCTAATTGTAGGTCGAGTTGTGAGATCTGCTGTGTACAGGATTTAGGCCCAATAAGTAATAATTCTGTTTTGTCTGAGTTTAAGAGAAGATAATTGTTGGTCATCCAGTCTTTAACATCTTTAATACACTCAGTTAGCTTGGACAGATTAGACGTCTCGTCAGGTTTAGTTGAAATATATAATTGAGTATCATCTGCATAGCAGTGAAAGCTGATCCCATGTCTTCTAATAATGTCTCCCAGGGGTAGCATGTATATTGTAAACAGCAAAGGGCCTAAAACTGATCCTTGAGGCACCCCGTATTTTACTGGGCTGATTTGTGAAGGCTGTCCATTAATATTCACAAACTGGTAACGGTCAGATAAGTATGACTTAAACCATTGTAGGGCATGTCCCTGGACACCTGTAGACTTTAAGCGATTAATAAGGATACCATGGTCAATGGTGTCAAATGCCGCACTAAGATCGAGTAGAACTAATAGCGAGATGCACCCTTGGTCAGCAGCTAAGAGTAAATCGTTGGTTATTTTCACTAATGCAGTTTCTGTACTGTGATGAGCTCTGAAACCTGACTGAAACACTTCAAAAACATTGTTGGTCTGCAGAAAGGAGCATAATTGAGCAGAAACAACTTTTTCTAGTATTTTAGATATAAAAGGAAGGTTTGAAATAGGCCTATAATTAGCTAAGTTGCTGGGTTCCAGTTGTGGTTTCTTAATAATAGGTTTAATAACAGCTAACTTGTAAGGATTTGGAACATGGCCTAAGGATAAAGAAGAGTTGATAATGTTAAGAAGAGGTTCTCCTATAACAGGTAGCAATTCTTTCAGTAACTTTGTTGGAATTGGGTCCAATATACACGTAGCTGATTTAGAGCTATTTATAATTTTGTCTAGCTCTTCCTGTTTTATGATTTTAAAGCACTGTAGGTTATTTAGATTCAGAGACGTGTTTACTGGATCTGAAGTATAAGGCGGTGCAGAAAGTTTAATATCTCCTATTTTCTGTCTAAAGCCTTCTATTTTATCACTGAAAAAATTCATGAAGTCATCACTACTAATCTGCGGTGGAACGTTTTGTTCCAAAGATGACCGATTATTTGTTAATTTAGCAATGGTGTTAAATAAGAATCTAGGATTGTTTTGATTATTTTCTATCAGTTTGCGGAGGTGCTCAGCCCTGGCAGATTTTAAAGCCCTCCTATAGCTGGACATACTGTCTTTGTATGCAATTCTAAAGACTTCTAAATTAGTTTTTTTCCATTTACGTTCCAGGGCACGGGTTGCTGTTTTGAGAGCGCGGGTTTGACTATTATACCACGGTGTAGATTTATTCTCTCTAGCCTTTTTTAGTTTGATGGGTGCCACAGTATTTAAAGTGCTAGTAAAGATGGCATCCATACTGCTGGTTACTACATCAAGGTCATTTGCGTTTGCGGGTGCATTTCGAAGTAGAGAAAGATCAGGTAAGTTATTTATAAATTCATCTTTAGTGGATGGAACAATAGTTCTACTAGGGCGATATATCGGAGCGGATCTGCTAATTTCAGGTAAACACAGCTTATATAGTAAGAGGTAGTGGTCTGTAATATCATCACTTTCTGGTATAATGTCTACATCAATGACCTCAATTCCATAAGACAGAATTAGATCTAGTGTATGCTTTAGGCGATGGGTTGGACCAATAACATTTTGCTTTATTCCTAGTGAGACCAGCAAGTCCGTAAACGCGAGCCCTAATGTGTCGTTAGCGTCATCTATGTGGATGTTAAAGTCTCCTACAATTAGTATTTTATCAGTTTTAACTAGTAAGTCAGAGATAAAATCAGAAAACTCTTTTAGAAAATTGACATAGGGTCCTGGAGGTCTATATATGGTGATTAGAGCGAGAGATAACATAGGTTTTTGCATAGTGTTTGGAAGGACAACATTAAGCGCTAGTACTTCAAAGGAGCTAAACATAAGTCCGTTTCTCTGATTAACATTAAGAATATCACTAAAGATTGACGCGACTCCACCACCACGACCAGTTTGACGAGCCTCATGTTTATATAAGAATCCTGGAGGAGTTGCCTCATTTAAACTAATATAGTCATTTTGTTTCAGCCAGGTTTCAGTAAGACAGAGTGCATTAAGATGGTTATCTGTTATTATTTCATTTATGATAAGTGCTTTAGGTGCTAGTGACCTGATGTTTAGGAGACCAAGCTTCATGAAATTTGTATTTTCACTTTTTAGTGTTTTTTCTGGTTTAATTCTTAATAGATTATTTCTGGAGCACACAGTACGTTTGTTTCTTGATCTAATAATACGAGGAACAGACACAGTCTCTATGTGGTTAGCTAGGTATGCATTACTGATATTTATGTGGGAGGAATAGGAGTCTATGTGGCTAAATTGCAAATTTTGTGAATTTTTACTTACTAGTCAGATAGAGCAAAGTGTTCTGGAGATGTTGTCCGACAGGAGTTCAGCTCCAGCTCGACTGGGGTGCAGCCCGTCAGCGCGGAAAAGCCTAGGACCCTCCCAGAAAAGATTCCAGTTATTGGCAAAGAGCAATTTCTGTTCTTCACACCATGTTAATAGCCATTCATTCAGAGCAAAAAGTCTACTGAACCTTTCATTTCCTCGGCGGTAGGTAGGAAGCGGTCCAGAAACGATGATCTGCGTGGCGGGCGAGGTGCGTCGGACCGTCTCGATCAGGCTCCTGAAGTCCTTCTTCAGGATCTCCGTCTGCCGGAGCCCGGTGTCGTTCGTCCCCACGTGGAGGACGACGGCACCGAGGCTCTCGGCAGCACTCAGGATAGTAGGTATCTGTGCAGAAATATTCTTAACTCGGGCACCAGGGAAGCAGAAAGTGCGTACTTTGTTACCTTTGGAGGAAGTGGAGCGGACGTGGCGCACGATTGAGTCGCCAATGATGGCAACATCGCGACCCGTCTCGCGGAGAGGGGCGAAGCGGTTCTCCGTGGGGATCTCGAACACCGGAGGAGGAGACGTTCTGCCCCGGGACCGGGTAAGCACCTTACGCGGCTGCACCCAGGGGCCATGGTAGCCGGGTGTCGGCGTGAACGACGCCTGGGCGAACCGCGTCCTCGGTGCGCTGGGCCTGGACAGAGAAGCACACGGGGTTGATGAAACTGGGAGATTGTCGTTGTATCGAACACTTACCTCAGACGAGCGAGTACGGGTTAAGAGCAGAGCCCTGATGCCCTCTCGCTTCGTCTCCAGCAAGCGAATCTGGGACTCCACCGCTTCCAGCACCAGCTCCAGCGCCTCCATCGATGCCTCTCCTGCACTCAAGGACAGACACGCAAGCGACATTGTACAAGGTGAAGAGCAAAGCCAGAAAGTGAGAAAATAAGTGAGTGAAAGAGGTTGGTAGCTTTAGCTGACCAGCGGTGCTAGCAGGCTAAAGCTACAAACACCAAGCGGATGCTCGAGAGACAGAACGTTTAAAAGTAGATTTGTTTGTAAGAGTGTGTTAGGGGATTGTTCAACCCAAGTAGGAGAGATAAATATTTAGCAAATGAGGAGGTATTTTATGATAAAAATGTAAATTGCGAATCTAAACTCCAAACAAACGCAGCGAACTCCAAACAAACGCAGCGAGGCTACCGTCCGATGACAGTCCTACCGTCCGGTGACAGTCATAGATAGATAAAATAAAGAGATAGATAAGATAGATAAATAAATGTTGGACTGTGATCTGTACGGATCACGAATCAATCATGATCTGTTACACCCCTAGTCATAATAAACGTTATGCTGGGATAAAGTGTTACTTTCAGTGCAATCGATTAGTTCCTCTCTTTTAATTGATCTTTTACTTGCATTTGCCTCAAATCGACTGTCGATTGTCTCATGTCATGTTTTGCAGCAATTATAATGCTCATCATTCACCTCATCATCATTGATGGTCACAGTCGGATAAAAATTTACAAAGAAATCTGTGCAAAGGTCAGGAATTATAATGTCCTCTCCGTGTGGCATGGCAAAGGTCAAGACCTGGTTTCTCATTTGCCAGAAATTCAAGCAGGAATTCGTTTCAGTCATGCAAGCGTCTGATTCACTCAATCTTTTAGAATGAATGAGACGAGTCACTAATTAAACGAATCGCTCATAAATTAATGTTTATTGAATCCGTTTTTGCACCAATCGCATGAGCAACAGATTAAAAGCATCACGCACAATGAGTATGTTTTTAGAAGAATCAAATGAGGCAATAATTCAATGAATCAATCTTAAATTAATGTTACTCAGTGAATCTGTGTTTGAATCACAAGTAACTGTTTAAATCACTCAATCATAAATACTGTTTATCCGTTAACTGTTTGAATAATCAGAGTGAACGATTTAATAAATATCTTATAAGTTAATTAATGCATTTATTAATTGAGATGAGCAACACATAACACATATCGATACACAAATAGCATAAATGAATCACTTAAATTAAAGTTGCTCAGTAAATCTGCTGCTTGAATGAATTAAAAATGAGCAATTTATTACATAAAGTGTTTGTTTTCAGAAGTATAAATTTTATCCTCTCTTTAATATTTCAAGCAGGAATTCATTTCAGTCTTGTGAATCAGTTTTTGAACGAATAAGAAGAGTAACTGGTACAAATAATCACTTATGAATGCTTTTAACCTGTTTTTGAATGAATCTAATGAGTGAATGACTCAGATGAATGAAAGAAACCAGATGAATGTATGATTAAATTAATAACTATTTTATGATGCCTAATATTACTCAATGAATCTAAATTAATCAGATGAATCACTGAGTAAAGAAATCACTTATAATCTAAAGTTGTGAAATGAATCTGTTTCTTGAATGAATCAAAGGAACAACTGATTACATGAATCACAAATTAATGTTTTTCAGAATGAACCAGATGAATGAATGATTAATTGAACAACTAACTTGTTAGTCAATGAATCTGTTATTCGGATAAATCACTGAGTAAATGAATCACTTATAAAGTTGCAAATTGAATCAATTCTTGAATGAATCAAATAAGCAACTGATTAAATTAATTGTTCCTAAGTTATAGTCATTTAATTAATCTGTTTTTAATTAATCTAATTATTTAATAATTTAATGAATCACTAGGAAATTAATATTACGCACTGAATCTGTTTTGAATCAATCAGACAATCAGACAAGTCAGAATGAGCAACTGATTACATGAATCACAAATGAATGTTATTCAGATTGATCCAGATGAGTGAGTGATTGATTGAGCAACTAACTTGTTACTCAATGAATTTGTTAATCAGATGAATCACTAAGTAAATGAATCAGTTATAATCTAAAGTTGCTAAGGGAATCAGATTCTTAAATTAATCAAATGAGCAACGGATTAAATAAAGCGTTCGTAAATTTAAGATATTTAATTAATCTTTTTTATTATTAATCTAATGAGTGAGTATTTTAATGACTCACTGATAAATTATTATTACTCTGTAATATTGTTTTTGAATCAATCAGACAAGTCACTATATAAATGAATCAATCTTACATTAATGATACTCAATGAATCAGCATTTGAATCACAAGAAAATGATTAAATCACTCTAAGATGAGTAAAATGATTTAATAAAGCACTTAAAAGTACATTTTATTCAAATGTGTTTTTGAATCTGATGAACAACTGATTACATGAATTAAAAATGAATGCTATTCAGAATAAACTAGATGAATGATTGATTATATGAATATCTAACTGTTGCACAATAAATCTGGTTTTAAGTACATCCGATGAATCACTGATTAAATGAATCACCTATAATCTAAAGTTGATAAATGTATCTGTTTCTTAGACGAATCAAGTTGATCAGATGAATAACTGATTAAATAAATCACCTATAATCTAAAGTTGATAAATAAAACTGTCCCTTGAATGAATCAAGTTAATCAGAAGAATCATTATTAAATGAATCAGCTATAATCTAAAGTTAAAAATTTATCTGTTTCTTGATCGAATCAAGTTAATCAGAAGAATAAATGATTAAATAAATCACCTGTAATCTAAAGTTGATAAATGAACCTGTTTCTTGAATGAATCAAGTTAATCAGATGAATCACTGGTTAAATAAATCACATATAATCTAAAGTTGTTAAATGAATCTGTTCTTAAACAAATCAAGTTGATCAGATGAATAACTGATTAAATAAATCACCTATAATCTAAAGTTGATAAGTAAAACTGTCCCTTGAATGAATCTAATTAATCAGAAGAATCAATTATTATATGAATCAGCTATAATCTAAAGTTGAAAAATGAATTTGTTTCTTGATCGAATCAAGTTAATCAGATGAATCAATGATTACATAAATCAGCTATAATCTAAAGTTGATAAATGAAGCTGTTTCTTGAACGAATCAAGTTAATCAAAGAATCAATGATTAAATGAATCACCTAAAATATAATGTTGATAAACGAATCTGTTTCTTGAACGAATCAAGTTAATCAGATGAATCAAGGGTTAAATGAATCACCTATAATTTAAAGTTTATAAATGAATCTGTTTCTTGAAGAATCATGTTAATCAGATGAATCACTGATTAAATGAATCACCTATAATTTAAAGTTGATACTTGAATCTGTTTCTTGAACTAATCAAGTTAATCAGAAGAATCAATGATTAAATGAATCACCTATAATCTAAAATTGATAAATGAATCAGTTTCTTGAACGAATCAAATGAGCTACTGATTAAATTAAGTGTTTTCAGAAGTTTCGATTAGTTTTTGTCTTTTAATATATCTGTCGCTTGCACTTTTTTTGCTGCAGTTTTAATGCCCGTCATCCTCTTCATTAATATTCGTCTGTCCTAAACTGATTTCAAATGACGGTCACAGTCGCAGGCGTAAAAAATCCACAAAGAAATGTGTGCAAATGTCAGCAGTAATAATGTCCTCTTCATGTGGCTCGGCAAAGGTCAAGATCTGATCTCTCATTGGCCAGACATTCATGCAGGAATTCATTTCGGTCATGCAAGCATCCCATTCCCTTTCCCTCGAAGCAATGGCACCAATAGAGAGCTCGGTTCATGACCCAGAATGCACCAGGGCTACTCTAACACACACAAAAAAGTGGCCTTTAAGAGAAAGTAATAAGGCCTGGATGGTTGAGGTGCTTAGTTGCATGCTTGTCCCTTTGGCATTTTTTTTAGAGCTTGTTTGCTTGGATTCAAAATAAGCACTAAATGCAGTCATGTCAGATTAGCAAGAGGGAAAAAAGGTCTTGTTATGTAATCCAGCGATGCACCTTTTCATAGAGAAAGAGATTACATTAGTGTTGCAACCATGACAAGGTGGAGGAAGAGAGAACACAATGTTTGATGCATGAATATAGTTTCCATATGAACTGTGTGTGTGGGCTCTGGATTTCATACATTAGCGTTCACAGATGAAGGAGCTGTTGATGCAAACCAACTCCAGCAGCAGTGTGTGTGTGCGCGTATAAAAGAAAAATCGAAAAGGAGAGCAAATGGGGTCTGATTAAATCTGGATATTTTCAGGTTTGTCATCTGCGAATGAAATCTCTCAGATTTGGCAGTGAAAATGTGTTGCTGTAATTGGGTAATATTTGTTTTGTGGTTTTTCTGATAGTTTTGTTGATGATGCTTTTTTTGTTTTTTGTTGACTATTTTTTATATTGCAGTTCGGCTTTTGAAAGACTTTTTGGGCTTTGGTGCAGTGCATTATGGGATAGTTTTCTCCACAATTGAATCACACAGCGATGCAATTGAGATTCACATTTCTTTTGGTCTTGTATTTACATACTTGCAGCACACAAGTCTTTTCTGCACATTGCTCACTATTTTTTTTTATGTTATGTAATATTATGTCAATTTTTTATTTTGATTGTTTTAAATTCTAATTAACAAAGTTAAAATTTTTAGCATCATTATTCTAATCATGTGGCGACCCCGGATTAATAAAGGGACTAAGCCGAAAAGAAAATGAATGAATGAATTCTAATCATATAATATGCTATTTTGCTTCTCATTAAACATTCTTATTAATGCTACCCATGCTAAATATTATTATGCTGCTTATTTTTTGTGAAAAGAATGTTTCCCCCCTGGTAATTCTTTGTTAAATAAAAAACTAAAATAAAATTAGTAGCATTTATTTGAAGTGGAAACATTTTGAATGCCTTTAATATGGGTTTTTATCAGACATAATTGTTTTACATATTGTTAGGACAGTTGCTAATTCTGGCAAATTCATTTGATTTCTTTTGTTAGAAAATTAGCATTTTTTAAAAGGAGGCTTTTCCCCAAACCTCACCCCTAAACACAACCATCATTGACCTCTCCCAATAAAAAATTATGAATTGGCAAACTGTAAAAACAAATCTTTAAAATTTATGGTAAAATCGGCAGCTGTGTTTACCAGAACTTTACTGTTTCAAATATTGTAGATACCATAAAATAACTTTCAAAATTTTATTATATTTGTTTTATTTATTTATATTTATGGCCCTATCATACACCCGACGCAATAAGGCTATTGCTATTTTCAGACCAGCGCAACTCAAATTTTCATGTTTTACACCACGCTGATTAACTTGCGGCACTTAGTGAACTCATGGGTGTGCTGGCCTATACACCATTTCAATGTGGTCATGTTATTGGCCCAAGAACATTTCCTGTTTGTTATCAAACCATTTCATAACTGTAACAAGAGGTAATTCAATCATAACTTAATGTTAAAACAGTCGTCATAACATTATTTATCAAAATGTGGACCTTTTTTGGCTTTCAGAAGCTATAAAATGTAAAAATGTAAAACGGGAAATACGTTAGCACCATTGTTATTGTTCACATTTCTCAAAATAGTCTGTAAAGGAGATGTGTTAAGGCGTATTGTTTGCACGTTGCTATTTTAATGAACTGAAGTTACTGTTAGTTATCTACCTATGCGTTCCAAACACTTACACATTGCTTAATTCCCACAGGATGTACAGCAATACACAAATATCTTTACATAAGAAAAAAAAATAAAGGATTAAAATGTTACAAAAAATTTTATTTTCTACATAAATATAAAAAACTGCCTCCATGTCTTCTTTAATTCATGACAATTTACGTTTGTATAATGATATTATTATTAGCAGTATTATTTATTATATACATATTTATTTTTGATTTAATAAAAAAGTTTAGATTTGTCCACCTGTCGGGTTTTGGACATGTATGCATCTCCATATGGGGCATAAGAATAGGACGTGTGTTTGGATATAACTCAGTTTTTGACCACACTTCATTATTATTGTTTATTTATTAGTTTGCTAAAAATTAGACCTGAATTTAGAAATAGTTCTGAAACAAATCTTTGCGGTTAACAAATGAAATTAAACAAGCAGGCTAATGAATGTCTTCAGTGGAGTGCATACAACACCGTCTCCTCATCCATGAAAATAAAGGAGTAAAGAGCAAAAGTAAACTAAAGAGAAAGTAAAGAGGATGAATGGAGGAGGCTCATTCTTTATCCTTCTCTGCAGACGATCTGTTTAACTGTTTTCTTGCTACTGAAGTCTCAATTTTTCCACTTACAAAGTGTAAATAGCAAATGCTCCATGGCACGAAACAACTCACTCTTAAAAGGAATGGGAGATAAGACTCTGTTTAATGAATGTTTAGCTCAAAACACAACTATAACTCATTAAGAGAATGAGCACAACCCATGTGCTGGGGTGCAAACTGTATTTTTTCATCCTTATAATAGCAAAAGTGGATTCGGACATGCCCTTAATGCTTGTACACATGCGCTTTAGACTTTGCGTCTAGATTGTTAAAATAGAGCCCTTAGACTTTTTTAACAAGTGTTTTTATTAGTTTTACATTTTTCAATAATTACCAAACAACACAACAATAATTAAAAAATACAAGGAATAAGCATGATAATACAAAAAAATAATGGTTATAATAATTAAAATAAAGAAAAAAGATAATAAAAAATAAATAAAAAAAATTTAAAAAAAAAAATTTAAGTTATTATTAAAAAAACAATTAGGGCATTTAAACTGTTTCAATGAAAATACAAAGAGACAGTCAATTTGGGTAGTCACCATATTAAGTATTACACTGCTGCTCAGAATCCGCATTATATTGGTCCAGATGATCAAGAAATGGTCGCCATATATTGTAAAACTTAGCAAGATTATCAATAACTCCATAACGGACTCTTTCCATGTGCAATATTTGAGTAAGATAAGTTAACCATGTCTTAAATTGAGGAACAGAATCTGATTTCCACAGTTTTAGAATGACACTCTTAGCAATAATCATTCCATAATTTATGGTGCTTTGTATAGACACATTATGATCCAGCAGAGAACTAGAGTACCCAAATATTGCAATTTCTGGGTCAGGTGTAAAGGTACAAGCCATACACATCGGATAACCATTTAAATATGTCACACCAAAAATCATAAACTTTTGGACACGTCCAAAAGAGGTGGGTCAGTGAGGTGGGTCTGTTCACCAATGAGTGATGCGGGAAGAACAGCCACGGTTATTGGCTTAATGTGCATAATATATGGTTATCACAGGTAATACGTAATAGACATTGGAGAAAACTCGCACCACAGGCACGCTCGTGTCTGGATCCACAGGTATCGCTTTAACAGCCATAAGGAGAGGAAAAGTTACCTCATGAACACGTCAGCGCGTCAAAAGTCCTAAGTGAGAGAGAGAGAGAGAGAGAGAGAGAGGCAGAGATGGATTTTTACAGCATTTCTCCCTAGTAGTGAAATAGCGGCTTATGTACTGTGCTTTCTTCAGTGTCAACAAAAGACTTTCCAGCAAACTCAAGCAGTTGAACTGTGCATAATTATCTACCTTTTAAGTAGTAGAAGCGTTTTATTTACTCGCCCTTGCTTCCTTCACCATAGTATTCTACTGTGACATTGCACATATAGGCAGAGATGTATAGTGACGAAGTAGAACTACTTCACTACTGTACTTAAGTACTAAAAGGCTGTATGTGTACTCTATTGGAGTATTGTTTTTTCTCCTACTTCCACTTTTACTTCAGTACATATTTTCGCTGCATCGTTACTCGCTACTAGGGGTGTCAAAATTATTGATATCGGTTCAGTAATAGATCATAACCGGTTATTACGAATCAAGTTATTACGTGTCATTTATCTCCTATGCGCAATTTCGCTGTAGATTACTATGACGAATGAGGCGAGCGCGAGTAAATAACGTTCTTACTACTTAAAAGGTAGATAATTGTGCACAATTCAACTGCTTGTGAGTTTGCTTGACAGTCTTTCCTTGACAATGAAGGCGGCACAGCACACGAGCCGTTATTTTACTACTACGGAGAAATGCTGTAAAACTCCATCTTTACCTCTCTCTCTCACTTTGGACATTTGACCCGCTGGCGTGTTTGTGAGGTAACTTTTCCTCTCCTCTTGGCTGTTAAAGCAATATGGATCCAGACACGAGCGTGCCTGTGGTGTGAGTTTTCTCCACTGTGTCTATTATAGATTACCTGTGATAACCGCGTATTATGCACATGCAGACTGTAACCGCGGCTGTTCTTCCCGCCACTTCCCATGTTTTTGTGACCCACAACTTTGAAAGGTGTGTGTTAAAGCTGTTATAATCTGTCAGATCTGTGGTCCAAGCGCGAGAGAAAAACGTTATCCTAGTTCATGTAAATCGTAAGCCTTCTTTTCGTTCTGCTTAATCACGTGCCCCAAAAAAAAGATATTTACAACATGATGTCTTTTGACTGCTTTCTTTAATAACTACATTACGCAATACTTCTACTTTTACTTTCAGTATTTGAGTAGTACATTTGGAAATAAACTACGTGCAATACTTAAGTGCAAAAGATGTTGAATACTTTAGTACTTCCACTTTAGTAGGGTGCTTAAAGAGCACTTCAACTTCTACTCAAGTCACTTTTTTGATAGAGCACTTGTACTTTTACTTAAGTCTGGGTCTCTAGTACTTTATACATCTCTGCATATAGGAGATAAATGACGTCAGTATGTGATAACTGGTTTTGATCTATTACTGAACCGATATCGAATTGTCCCTATCTGCATCGCAGTGCACCAAAGAAACAATTCATTTTAACACCCCTAATTTTTATACTGCTTATGAGATTGCATTGTTTTTAATCATTTTATTGAGCTGAACAAAATCCAAAATAATAATCAGCTGCGCACATCTCTATTATTTGACCGATATACAATGTAGGCTTGGATGTTTGATTTCTCTAAATAGTTCCTTAAAATATCGCATTGTGTATGAGTGTAAATAAGCAAATAATGTCAGTTTTTCATTTTTGAGGGTGAACTATCCCTTTAAGGTAGCCACTTAATGTTACTAATGTAACTCCATTAAGTTTGTTGAGAAATGTAGGAGCAATCTCTGAGCAACACAATGTGAAGCTCTGGGTGTAATTGTTCATTCTCAGCTAGTGACACACACACACACACACACACACATATACACGGCGCTAAGTGTTTGTCAGATGTGTGTCAGTGTTTGTTAGTCTTGCCCGGCTGCTGTTTGGTGTTGATCCCAGTAGGTGGTAAAGCTGGAGGAGGTGGGTGGAACCGTTATTCATGAACTCTATTCTGATGATGAGTTCTCTCTTACACTGTTAGTTACCAGGATCCCTCCAATGCAAGAAATCAGCTCACAATAAAATCAGGAAAAACAGGCAAGGCATTACTGAATTATCTTGCACACAGGCTGATGTGAAAGTGCAAATGCAAAAAGCCCTTTTAAAATGCTGAAGGTTTAGTTGAATTTTTAGTTATGCTTTGTCTCGGATATTTCAGTAACATGTTACAACAAGGTCTTATTATGCATCAGTCAATGCATTAACTGTTAGCATTAGATTTGTGTCAGTATGTTTACTTTAACATTAGCAAAAAATGCTAAAGAATGCCATGGGAGTGCTACGGCTATCAACTATCAATATTACTAGCATATGCATCTGTGTAGCGAATTAGCTCAAAGGGGATTGAAGATTCATTTGAACGGGGCAATTACGGCTATTGCTATCAAAAATAAAAACCCATTTATGTTTAAGCGGGGTAGCAAGATCGAAGTTTAAGACATTAGATTCATAAATATGCACAGGCACCCTTCTTCATACATTCATACAAGTGTAGAGAAGAGTAAAGAAAGTAAAATAAAAGTTTGAGAGAATGTAATGATGCAATTTAACCCTTCTATGGTCTCTTTGGGGCTGCGTTTAGATTACACCAGCTCAGATGTAGTCTGAAAGTGTTACTTGTGTTCCTTTTGTGATGTGAAGAAACTCTCTCTGTTGAGCACGTAGCTAGCTGGTGGTTTTTTGTCCTCGGGAGGCTTGGAGTGGGGTGGAGTCAGTCGTTTCAAGTTTTGAAAGCGGCAAAAAGGCTAGTCTTGATGACCACTGGTTTGCGGTGCACTAAACTTAACTAGACTGTCGACGGAAAAGTAAGAAAGTAAGGTATCGGAGATGGGAATGTCTGATCTGTGCGATTATTTTGTCTGGGTCACCGCCTGCTCCCTGGAGTTCTCTGGAGTTCTCTGTGTTGTGTCCAAGTCTTTCTCTGGTCTGTAGTCTTTTAGCTTGGGTGTTTGTCTCTGGCCTGGGCTTGGGCCTTAGGCAGCTTTTATAAGGATGGTTTGTACCCACCCTCTAGGGCCAAGTTGACCAATGAGAGTTAACTTTTGGTTTTAAAGCATGTTCATTTGCATAGGCATTTTTGGTGTTAACTGATGCAGGAATGTTCAAGTTTCTAAAAAAGTTAACATGTTGCACCCGTATTAACATGAAATGTAAACAATCATTCAGTGCACCAAATTAGCTTTGCAGTGACATCAAACATGAACTATCTATGATCTTGTTTGATTCATTGATTGCAGAAGTATTAAAACCGTAATATTAATACATAAGCAAGAGACTTGTTGCAAAACAACCGATTACACATAAAGAGAATAAACGTTTTCATTAAAAGCATCAGTCTTACGCAAGGAGCTTATAGAAGTTTTGACCATATCTCTGTGTCCATTTTAAGCACATTCCTTTGTGTTGTAAATACCTTGTGATTGGATTACAACTGAGTTTCCAATCTTTTCTAGATGGGAGAAGTTGACGCTGTGTTTGCTGATGCATTTGTTGAATAAAAGCAAAATAATTATGTGTCTGATTGGCCATATTTGTTACATCTGTTAATATTATTAGATGACCTGAACCAAGATGAATTGAACATCTTGGTTCAGGTCTATTAAAAATATTAACAGGTGCTTATGTAAGTAATATTGAGATCAACATTGCAATGATTTACAAATACTGTGTTTTTTCGATCACACTTATTGCCGTTTCAAGAGTTCACACTTAGATAATGCTTGATACTAATAACAGGTTTGGCATGCTGTTCCGGGAGAGAATCCTAAGCTTGGAGATATTAAGCCCAGGGCTCCTGCCTGGTCAATTAGCATGTAAGGGGGCATGTCAGGTAGTTCTTGAGAGGCCTCCCTGGTAAAGGAGGAAAAAGGGGGGAAATTGGGTGGATGGGGGGATTCTTCTAAAAATGCGGATAAGTGAAGTGACTGGAAGTGGGCTATTTATTGTAGGTTTGGATTAATCTGATTGGTTTACAAATGATTGCGGATGAGAGACCAGCCTCGATCAATCATATCACATGCTCTTCCCGAAATTTGTTGATTAAACTTCACTTAATTGTATGTTTAAAGCAATTGTTCTCTCAAAATAACAAAAATATGTTTGTGACATGTCATAAAATTTTATATATTGATTTGTTTGGTTTGAAAATCATGCTAAATGACGAACAAAAGTTGAATAAAACATGTTACTAGCATCTAATCCTAGCTCTCTCAGTGCTCAAATCCCAACACATTTATAGCACGCTATACAATAGATTGCTTTAATAAATGAAGCTTTAAATTATTATTTTTTTCAAAGTCACCTTTTATTGTCGATTCTGCTTTATGTACAGACATACAAAAAATGTATTTATGTCATGTTACTCTCGGACCCTGGGTGCATACAAATACTAAAAACACTACAAGAGGAATGTTTATATGCACTGTTAAAGATTTTTGTAAATTGCACAGTATTGTAGGACAGGTATGCAATATGTTACTGTATTTTAAAGTTGCATTGTGAAAATTATTGTATATTTCAAAGTAAAGATATACATACAATACTGTAAATTTATATACAGCAAGATAAACAGTGCTGTAAATATTGTATTTTTGCTGTAATTTACTTACAGTAAGTTACTGGTAAACTGCTGGCAGTAAGTTTCTGTAGATTCTAAAGGGTATGGGAAGTATTCAGACCCCTTAAATTTTTCACTCTTTGTTATATTGCAGCCATTTGCTAAAATAATTTAGGTCATTTCATTCATTCATTTTCTTTTTGACTTGCACCCTTTATTAATCTGGAGTCACCACAGCGGAATGAACCACCAACTTATCCAACATATGTTTTACACAGTGGTTGGCCTTGCAGCTGCAACCCATCACTAGGAAACATCCATTCACACTCATTCACACACATCCACTACAGCCAATTTAGCTTACCCAATTCAACTATACCACATGTCTTTGGACTTATGGGGGAAACCAGAGCACCCGGAGGAAACCCACATAAACACGGGGAAAATATGCAAACTCCACACAAAAATGCCAATTGACACAGCTGAGGCTCGAACCAGCAACCTTCTTGCTGTGAGGCGATCGTGCTACCCTCTGCGCCACTGTGACGCCCAATTTAAGTCAGGTATAAAGAAATAATAAGAGTAATTTAGGATTAGATAAGCTCATTAATGTACACACAGCACCCCATTATTAACAGAAAACACAGAATTGTTGATGGTGGATTTGGGGATCTTCTGCCGTTCCTCCTTGCAGATCCAGTCCTTTTAGGGTTGGATGGTAAGTGTTGGTAGACAGCCATTTTTAGACATCTCCAGAGATGCTCAATTGGGTTTACATTAGGGCTCTGGCTGGGCCATATATATATATATATATATATATATATATATATATATATATATATATATATATATATATATATATATATATATATATATATATATATATATATATATATATATATATATCAGGGCTCGAAATTGTGACTGTTTTGCGAGTGTGTAAAATTATTGCGTGCGACCAGTTTTCACAGCAAAATGTTCAGCGCATGCGCGGATTTAGGAGATATTCACACAGAAGGCATCTTTGCACTTGAAACGCAGCGCTCAGGAATAGTTTAAAGTTGTTGTCATATCAACTTGTTGCAGTAAACAAAACCTGCAATGCTTGCCCCGCCTTCGCGCTCTTTTTATTGGCCCACTGCTCTAGAACTGAACGCGAATGAATTGGTTAAAATCAGCTGCCAATAACTCAGTCAATGCCTTCTGCCTTCAGATGACAGGAGCGACAACCGCGAAAATGTTATGCGCTGAAGATGAGAATGAAAACAACACTGACAGATTTTGTTTTAGAAAAAACCTAAAGCTACAAATAATGGAACATCTGATTACTGATCATGTGCTGAATGTTAATCCACCATCTACACTTTTCGAAGAGTGGATAAAAGACTTCCAGTGGCTTTAACTGGCTATGAAAATAACTAAAGCAGGTCTGTGGGACGGAATTATCAGGTAACTGTTTGCCACATCTCCCCATTTTAAGCACGAGAGGTTCTGTTAAATCCTTCATTTAATCGCAAGATGCTGTCAGCCGTGCAAGTGGCAGCTATATGTAAACGTTAAAATTTAACACCACGTACACCATCGCAAAAGGGCTTGCACTGACTAAGATTAAACTAATTTTGCAGCTCATGAAAACACCGGTATTGCTATTAAAATGATGTTTGCAAATAATAAGGTATATGTCAAAAGCATCTGTGCAACATCAGACACCACCCATGAGAATATACTATATAATAAATACAAATAATTTGAGTACAACAATTTTAAAGTAGCTCTCATGTGCTTTTATTTTACTCATGGATGTCTGAGCTTGAAAGACTGAAATTGACAGAATTAACGGTAGAAGATTCAAAGCACAATGGAGGAGGAGCCCAAGAGCCACACCCACCGATTGCATCATCACCACAGACCAATAAGAGTTCAAAGCTGTTTAAAACCAATTGAAAGCAAATTCATTTTGGCCTGATTTTGATGTGACCAGTCTGTTCTTTGATTTCGCTTGACGTGCTTTTGAAGCATTTCTTTTTCGGCTCTTTGATTTTCTACTTTGATTTGCCTCTTGAGGAAAAACGACCAAGGGAAAAAAAGTAGGCAGTTTCTATTTGTTCTCAGCTTTTACCCTGGCAGATTTTTCTTCACCATGGGCTGCTTCTTAAAAAGAGGAAAACGTCTCAGAAGGGAGTAATTGTATGCTAACGAACACAGTCAGGCAAATTGAGGAGCTGAAAGAAAATGTGAAAGAGAAAAGAGACATTTGTACATTGAGCTTAGCCTAAGATCACTGATGGTAACCATGGAAATAATTATAGAGCAGACAGACTGCGAGAGAGAAAGGAAAAATGAACGAGAGAGGGGAGGAATTTAGAGGAGGGAGAGAAGAGCATCTTTGAATCTCAGATCCGAAGTTTTAATAAAAGCCAGCACTCGGCAGGCGGATTTTAAATTGACTTTGATGGCAAATAGTGTTCTTTTAATAAAGTGAGACACTGCAGGCAAAACACAGCTTTTTATGCACTTGTCAATTTTTGGGGATTTGGGGCTTTTTGGCTTTCCATAAAGTGTGTTGTTTAGTCTGATGTAAAGACAAGACTTTTTCTATTTGTGTCTGTATATTTCAATTACAATACATAGTTTTTTACAAGCCATGTTCTCAAAGTTAGCCTGATTGTACTTTACACATTTTATTCTACCAAACATTGTGTATATATTTTTCCATACCCAATCCCAGTATTTCCTGAATTACGAAATGTTAAAATAGGTTACCAGAATCCCGTCTTTAAAAAACTTGATCAAAAAAATTAGATCTTGGCTTCATTCAATATTTCGTGGCTTCATCCAAATTGGTTTGTGCTAGAAATATATTCAAATTAGCATATACTTAATTAAATAATCCCTCATTTGCATATTTACGTTTACATTTTAGAAAACTTGTTATACAAAAATGTTTTGATTTTTTTTTATGTAATAAGTAGAGATAGGTACCGAAACTTGGTACTTAATTGGTACTGGTGCTAGAAGAACAAACGGTCAAGCGAAGAGTATGGTTTTATTTCTCGAGTGAACACTGACAATGCTCATTGCAACAAATGCAACAAGTTGATTTCTTGTAAAAGCGGAAACACAAGCAATCTAGCTTTCAAAAGTACATTAACTGCAAAGTCTTCGACTGCTTCGCTACTAACATTACATCATCCACATTTGTATGCTAGCAGTCAATCACATAAGGTCTCTCCAAATTAGTATAATAATAATTATTAAAATAAACACACACATTCTGGTACATTGAAAATAGTTGTTTAATAGTCTAAATAGTCTAAATAAATCACTGTATTTACAAATGGTCCATTTCCACTGACTGGTACAGTACGGTACGGTTTAGGTCAGTACGGGTCACCTTTATTACGCTTGCGTTTCCACTGCCTAAGAGTTCCAAGGGTACCCTTTTGGTGGGCGTGGTGTACGACAGAATATTTCAGACGACTTCATTTTTACTCGAGGAAATGTTACAGTAAAGCTGTACGGATCGTTCACATATCATATGAGAGGCACTTCTCACAAAACAGATGCTTTATACACATAAATACTTGTGTATAAATGTGTATTACAAACCTTTCTATGAACATAATTTGATTATAACTACAGATCAATGACGGTGCGAAATAGCCCACTGTAACGTCTGTAATTACATAAAATAAATAAATAAATAAATGCAACATATATGAACACATACAGACCCCTTACAGTCTCCAATATGTCTCCACACAACATACATTTAGTCCTTATTTGGGTTCAAAAAAACACGCAACATATATGAGTCTTTAATATTCACCAGCACATGTAACCTCTGTTAGAAAGAAATGATGTCATTACGAGTTCATAATAATCCAAAAGGCCATGATAAACATGGCAGTTTGTTCATGATTCAGGTTGCTGAAACAATTTTGCTGTGTTTTGTCGGGCTTCTCCTTTGTTTTTTCGCACTTCACTCTCGCATTTGTCGTTTTCCTATCTGACATGATCAAATGTCGAAAGAACTTCAATAGTCACACGCATGTTATTATCATCAGCTCAAGAAGTTTGGTATTTTAAATATAAACGCAATCACAAGCTCGCTGGCTTTGTGGCTGTACATCAACACAACAACAAGGTTTGTTTGAGCTCTGGTCAACCATGGCTCTTTATTATGTGCATGTAGTATTATGATGTAATGTCTCGGCTGTGTATTAAACATGGCGGTTCCTTTGTTTTCATTCTCCTGCTTCTGCGAGTGACGTATCTCTGTAAACCAATAGCGTTCAGCTGCGCGTCTAGCTCCACCTTAGGGTACCTTTTAGGCCTGCTTGGTACTCTTTGCAAAGGGTTACCAAAAAGTGGTATGGTACGGTACGGTTCGCTTTTGGGTACCTTTTGACAGTGGAAACTAAAAGCATAACGAACCGCATCGTACCACTCAGTGGAAACGGGCCAAAATAGATGAATAATAATGAACTATGCTTATTAAGAAAAAAACTGCTTATTTTTACATTGCAGGAAGGTCCAAATCTGTATTACTTTTAATCCCAAACACAGTTGACTCATATATGTGAATGTGTTAATGATAAATTATAAACATTAGCCACAGCTGATTGTTTAACAGCATTTTCAACAGTTAAGAGGGTATTTTCAACTGCAGGGAGCACAATAACCCAAGAAAGGTCCCGACGTCTGCCAGAAATGGCAAACATGTAGATTTTTTTCCAAAAGAATGGTTAAAAACTGAGAGTCGTTTGCAGCCTTACCTGCATGC
The DNA here is from genome assembly GCF_903798145.1 of Danio aesculapii. Classification (NCBI taxonomy): domain Eukaryota; kingdom Metazoa; phylum Chordata; class Actinopteri; order Cypriniformes; family Danionidae; genus Danio; species Danio aesculapii. The sequence continues at coordinate 11,107,263 of NC_079450.1, read as the reverse complement.
TCCAACGGTGTCCCTTCAAACTATTGTACATTCTTTTACAGGATTTTTTTAAGTTTGTTTTGCAATTATTGGTTTAATTTTATTTTACATTAAAAAGTTATTATAAAATAGTGTTGTTAAATCTGTTAAATTTTTTATCATAAAAAAAACACTACAAAAAGAACAGATAAGTTTACAGTTAAAGTACCATACTGATAAGTGGTATCGATCAAAGTAGTAATGCCATTGAAACCTTAATGATACCCATCCCTAGTAATCAGTCAGCCTGAGAATATGGTGATAAATATGTTATTATAAGTAATTATTATTTTGCTTTATAAAACAACCAGCCAAATTTGAAGGTTAAAACAGCAAGTAACTAAAATAAGTTGTTAAAAAATATTAATTGAAAATTTATATTGAAAAATATAGGCTGCCATCTCTCAACTGTTAAATACTTCTACAACCTGAATAGATACTAATGCTACCTCTAGTAATGTTAGCTGAATTGGATTTATACAGTCATACATCTTTGAACGCTCAAAAATACAACAATGCATGTCAAAACTGTAGTTAGTTGAAACTTTCTTCTCTTAGATGCAAGCATGGCTCATGGTTGCTTAGCAACGGCAGACACAACAAAAGCACATCTCTGAGCTTTGAAAAAGAGAAAGGCTTTCAGCTCGCGATTGCAGGTTTTTAAATGCAAATTGTGCACACTCAGTGTTTTTAAAATGCATTCAGTATTAATCATAATACTGAAATTACGGGAGTTTTCTGGGAGAAATAACAAAACGGGAGGGTGGCAGGAGATGGGTCTGAAATACGGGGGACTCCCGGGAAAAACAGGAGTGTTGGCAGGTATTGTATTAATGAATAGTGAGACACTGTTAGACTTTTTCGCAATTTTACAGTTATTTTCTGCAAAATACCTCATACATTCTCTACAGTTTACTACTGTATTATGCACTGCAATGTGGGTCATTTTTTAAATGTTTACAGTAACTTACTGCGTGTTAGAAATTAGCTGTATTCTACTATAATCAAAGAAATCAAGTACTGCTACTGTAGTCGAAGTCAAATATGAGACGGTTGATGAAAAAAATAATTAACATACTGTATCACAAAATGTATTTAAAATAAAAAAATAAAGAATAAAGAAAAAAATTACTTTGTAAACCCCTTAAAAAGGAAATAATAACAGTGAATAATTAAAATACTGTTGTAGATGATTTCGTCACTTGTTTGGAATTTATTAAATCCAATAGTAAATACTAAAAATAAAGGTTTTGTACTGGTAGTGTAAATTGTAAGTAAATTACAGTAGAAGTACTGTAAAAATTGCCATACTGTAAAAATAAATTGTGGTAAGGGGCATCTTACCATAAAAAGAAGTTGCAGTAAGGCTGTAATTGCGGTAGGGCCCTGCTACTGTAAAACACATCTGAAGGTAACTGTAAAGGGAGGTTACTGTAAAGGGGCAGTTGCGGTAACTTGCTGGAAACAGTGCTGCCAGTAAGTTACCAGAAAAATACAATAAAATGTCTAACAGTGTAGTAACTCAAGTCTAAGTGAGAGAACCAATGACACTAATACACAGTGCTTAATATAGTGTCTAGGGCCATTCACACTGAGGACGATAAATACAAAATAAATAAGAGAACTATATATTTATGCCCAAATAGCGAACAATAATGATCTGTTTATTTTTAGTTTATGCTTTTCTATTAGCATTACCCCCTTGTAACCAGCGGATGTCCTCTGCGTGCTACAATTCTAGCACATGTGACCAGTGAATCCAGCTCATGTAATCTATTATACCAAACAAGGAATTAATAATAATTCCTTACATTTATATAGGACTTTTCTGCACACTCAAAGCACTTTTACACATTTTTGGAGGGAATCTCCTCATCCCCCACCAGTGTGCAGCATTAACCTGGATGAAGCCTTATCGCATACCACACCAGCTGATTGGTGGAGAGGAGACAGTGATGAAGACAATTATGATATGAGGATGATGAACAGAGGCCAGCGGGCAAATTTGGTTTGGATGCAGGGATTAATCCCAACTCTTTTTCGAAGGACATCCTGGGATTTTTAATAACCACAGAGAGTCAGGACCTCGGTTTAACATCTCATTCGAAAAACAGCACTCACTGAGCAGCATAGAGTCCCCTTCACTATACTGGGGTGTTAGGACCCATACAGACTGCAGACCCTTGCTGGTCTCACCAACACCACTTCCGGCAGCAACCCAGCTTTCCCATGTGGTCTCCCATCCAGGTACTGACCAGATGCAGCCCTGCTTAGCTTCAGTGGGCGACCATGTGAGAGTTGCAGAGAGCTAGCTGCTGGCAATCTATCAAATCAAACTGGAATTTAGCTGGAATTTAGCAATCCCAGTCAGAAGTGCAATAAAACAACACACATTCGTTTCCCCAAGCATTTTCAAAAGTACCTGAGGTGTTTTTATTTTTATACTTTGGTTTGCTAGCCTATCTTGCATATTTTCCTTGTATATTTTTATCATTCCCTCCTATGGCATAACCAATTGTTTTCAAGACAGTCATTAGCTTTAAATAATCTTTGAAAAGATTGCTTCTTCACAATGTCATCTGTATGCCCCCCAATACACCCCCACTCTCCTCATAACTTATACTCCTCATAATCACTGCACTATTTAACATTCATTCATTCATTTTTTTTTACTTAGTTCCTTTATTAATCTGGGCTCGCCACAGCGGAATGAACCACCAACTTATCCAACAAATGTTCTACTCAGCAGATGCCCTTCCAGCTGCAACCCATCTCTAGGAAACATCCACTCACACTCATACACTATGGACAATTTAGAATACCCAATTGACCTGTACCGCATGTCTTTGGACTGTGGGGGAAACCGGAGCACCCGGAGGAAACCCACATAAACGCGGGGAGAACATGCAAACTCCACACAGAAAGGCCAACTGACCCAGCTGAGGCTCGAACCAGTGACCTTCTTGCTGTGAGGCGACAGCACTACCTACAATGCTACCGCATCGCCCTAACATTTGCACATTTAAAAAATGCACGTATTCCTTGCACAACATTGCACTGCTTCATTTATTTGAACTGTACATACCCACTGTACATATACAATTGTAATTATGTTTATCTATCTGCACACATCTGATTATTAATAGCAACCTGTACATATAATCATTTATTGTAAATCTCTGTTCATAGCTAATACAACCTGTATATAATGTTCATAGTACATCCATCTGTAAATATCACCATAGTTTTTCTATAACTGCACTTTATAACTTATACCTGTATCCTGCACTTGCTGCTATTGCACTCCTGGTTAGACCTAAACTGCATTTCGGCACATGCACATGTGTAATGACAATAAAGTTGAAGCTAATCTAAATCTATAATGTGCTTAGAAACAGTTCTCAGAATCCTCTTCACCGGGACTTTAAATATACATCCAGGTTCGTGACTGAAGAATATATATTAGCCTTGTCCATTTCTACGCCATCTGGATCAATGGCGACGCTCATCAGGAGTTATGAGGTGTTTGCCGGTCGTCTTTCGCTCTCCGCTGGAGATGTTTCCAGCTCGGCTTCGTCTCAAAAAGCTTTAACTTTAGCACTCACTGGCTCAGGCTCGCTCGCAGGCTGTGTTTGAGTTTGCAGTCACTATGGAAACTGACGTCTCTAAAGCATGCAGATCATTTACATAGAACACGTCTGAAAATGACCGTTCTTGATTAAGAATGTCAAAGAGCCTTTTTGATGCAATGTGGGTGTGAAGTGTTAATGGCCCTGTCAGCAATGCAGCCTTAAGAGTGTCAGTACAATCCAGAACTTAATAAACAATGGCATTTGTAAGTTTGGGCTCAGCAAGATGTTTAAATATTGAAATGAATACCTTTATTCAGCAATGATGGATTCCGTTAAAAGTGACAGTAAAGGTGTGTTAATTACTGTAAAAGATTTCTACTAGGGGTGGCACGGTGGCTCAGTGGTTAGCGCTGTTGCCTCATAGCGGAAAGTTGGCTGGTTCGAATCCTGGCTGGGTCAGTTGGCATTTCTGAATGGAGTTTACATGTTATCCTCATGTTGGCGTGGGTTTCCTCCGGGTGCTCTGGTTTCCCCCACTGTCTAAAGTTGGAAGAAGGGGAGGAGGAGGGGCTCTTCCAGACAAAGGCTGTTTCTCAATATGCGTTCTTCAGCGGTCTTGCGTCCTCGTGGTCTCGTGTAACCTCATCATCAGCTGCCAAAGTTCAGTTTCAATACTCGAGACCGCAAGAACAGTGGACGCGAAAAACTTCCCGGATGTGATCTTGATATCGAGGACGCATCGATGCAGACTTGAGCATCGAACTCCCTCTAGAAATCCCAGAAGTCATAGCGACTGGAGGTGGGAAGCACAGGATTTTATTTAGATTTATTATTAAAGTTTAGAGATAGAACTTATTTACCTCAGGAGTTTCCCTAAATGAAACGGTGAAAGTAAACATGACCATGGACATCTTAATTAAGGAATGAGCACATTAAGGGTGTTTGTTTGCTGAAAATTGTATTAAAATGTATATTTATAATGTTTTTATGCAGAGTATACATTTTGAAAAGGGGAAAAACAATAAATCGTTGTATGAATGCTGTAATGTTTAAATAATTTTCCGTTAAAAAACGCGTGAAGGTCATGTGACCATCAGGAAGAACGCAGCATCTCATTCCTCGCAGGACACGTTCTCTGTTCTCGTGGTCTCCCGAGTTCGTTCTTCCAAGGACACCTGGCAAGACCGGTCTCCACAAGAACGCAAGTCCGTTCTCTGAGTTCTTGGAATTGAGAAACAGCTAAAGATAGTTGTAATAAGGAAACGAGGATATATATAGTGACTTGGGATCCTTTGATTGGAGGATCATGATTAGCTGGGTCAATCATGAGCATGTGCTCCTCTCGAAATCAGTTTAAACTTAAACTTCACTAATTAAATTGTAAATACCTTACCATTTCATTAGGTGCAGTGAGTGCATATTCTGTGCTTCTGAATGGCTGTATTTAAATTTCTGTCATGTTTCGTCTGGTGCAGCCAAATTGCTTATCACTGCGTATCACTGCGTCACGTAGTGTGTTGTTAGGACACGCGGTTACAATGTAACCTGCTCACATAATGTTTACGTTCGGAATATTTATATTATTTGCTAATTAATACCCTCATGTGGAACTCAGAATCTGCGTCTCATTTTGGAGTCTGCTACTGTCCACCGGAGGTCGCATTTCGGTTACGGACGCAGACTTTGAGAGCCTTTCTGACTGAATGAATGCCTTTTTCCACCAAGGCAACCCAGGGTACTGAAATATAATTGGCTGAATTGGCCGGGGTAAAAGAACCAAAACAAAGACAGATGTTCTGGCACGTAACACACGTGTTCAAAGCAGAATATCTGACTTCAGCATTGTTTTTCAGATAAACAAGAATGTTTATTAGCATGTTTCTTAAATATCTGCAACCATATTATAGTATTTTTATGCTTTAGAAAAGTCAAAAACTTACTTACAGCACCTTTAAGTAAAAAAATTTAAGATTTTCCATTTGCCATTTTATGCAACAAAAAAAAAGAAAAAAGATCTTAAAAAAAAAGACGTATGTAATTTAAATTAGTAAGAAATGCCATCATCAATTATATAACTATAAATTCACGAGTTCACACTTACAATAGTTTCAGAATAAAGCGTATTTGGCGTGCTGTCCGGGGAGAGGGCTCTGAGCTCGGGGAAGACACCCAAACTCGAGTTATTCCTCCTATCAGAAAACAAAGAGGAATAGGGATTCGAGCGAAGTATCTAGCCCGGCCCCAGAACGCTCCCCCCGGGATAGTAATGCTTAAGAGGTGAGGTGACGGGGTGGTGGAGGGATGCTAAAGTCGTAAGATGCTGCAGGTAAGACAGCTTTTGGTATTTATAGGGGTTTGGTCAAGAACTGATTGGATAATAGAATAATTGTCAATGACGTATTTGATACTGAAACTTCTGCGCGTGCTCCTCCCGAAATTTGTTTATAAAACATCACTCATTTTTATATCATCAAGTCTTTTTTCTTTTCTTATTTATTTGCCTATGCAAATGCCTTTTATTCTTTAAATGTCTTAAAAATAGATGTATTTTTACTTATTAAAGAAAGTCCATCACAAAAGTAGCCTTTTTTTCTCAAAATATACATTTTGTACAGGTTAAAGAAGTTTGAGACAACACAACGGTTTGCAAATGATAGCAGGTTGTACCTTTTAGAAGAGCTGTTCAGTACCAGTCACAAAACAATCACAAAAACTAGAGGGTGGGCACTTTTGTCTAGCAAGGCACTTCCTAACAACCAGTCAGAACTACCTAGCAACAGCATGGCAACACACCGAAAACCACTCAGTACTGCTCAGAAACTACATAACACTCTAGTAACCACCCACAACATTCTTGTGACCTGAAATGTAACAATCTATGCAAGTAGTTACTATACATCAGAGTGATTAGCAGCAGAGAAGGAAAGCTAACATGCAGCTCGCAGTGACTCTGTACTGTACGCGCACACTCAGAGTTTTCATCTACATTGTCATTTGTCTTCAGTTTGTGTAGTTGTGTAATTACACACATTCCTCCCACATAACCTGCCTCTACAGAAGCCTCTCCACTCACCGGCTGCCTGCGAGCATCACACACACGCACATACACACACGCAACACACACACAGAGGTGCTGTATGGCAAGCCATTTTAACTAGTCTTTGTGTCAAGCTGACATTTTAGGTTTTATTAGTTTTAGTCACATTTATACTATTTTTAGTCTAGTCAGATTGTAGTTGACTAGAAGTCTGAGCATTTCAGGCTTATTTTAGTCAGTTAAAACATTTAATTTTGTCTTGTTTAGTCAATAAAAATGAAGAGACATTTTAGCATAGTGTTTAATTTGTAAACCACATTTTGTCTCATTTTTATTCGTCAACAATTTTGGACTATTATGTTAGCTGTAAGGTGCGTTCGACGTAAAGCACGACGGTGATCAACGAGATTAGCCGAGTGCAGGCGGGGGCGGAGTTGAAAATGGAGCCGTCAAGTCGGACACTTCGGCGGCTCAAAGTTGCGGCAGTCATGATGACCAATCACATTGCGGGATCATTTATTTATTTATTGAAATAATAACAAAAGATTTACAGTGTAAATAAATCAGAATACAGTCTCTACAAACTATAGTTCAGTTTTAAACAATAAGGGAATTATGAATTAAATTTAAGTAGTTTATATATAATGCATGAGAAATAAGGGGAAAAAGAGAGGGCACATAAAAAGGAAATAAATTTCCACGAATTAATAGGATAATAGGATTATTTTGGATATTGAAAGCATTTTTAAAAAAACACTTTAATCCAAAAAGATTGAACAAAAGGACCAAAATAAATGAGCTACACTTTAAGTGGAAATTTCCCAGAAAGAGTAAGGTACATCAATGTCATTTTTAAAATTTCTGCATGAACGGCTTGACAGGAAATAAAATATGTTATAATAATATTTTTTATATATTTAATAAAATATTTTTGAACTTAATTTGTTAAGAAATCTCTATAGGGGTGTCAGGATCAATGATAATAATTAAGTCTGTAAGACTTATTTGAGTTGATATTTAGGTTATTCACTAAAATAGATAACTTAAATCGTTCATGGAACTAAATGCAGTTTGTATAAAAAGGCCGAATAAAGCTGTGCAAACAATCTAGCTATTATGAACAAATTATTAAACAAAAGATGATACTGCAGTAAAAGTTTGTGAGACGGAATTTGTCCAATAATAAACCCGAAACACACGTGGTTGTTGTCATGTGGTGAACTCGGCCAATCGTGTAATATCCGTGTCGTCATCGCAGTTCCAGCAGTTGCTCTTCGGATGCTGCATCGGCTGAGTCAGTCGTCTGATCTCGGGGCGCTGTCTCGGTACTTTGATACACGGTACTTGACAGTCACGTGGCGTCAGCGCAGCATCAATAGAGTGGAGGAACTATGACGTCACCTTGTAGGCTAATCGGCTGCTAGCATAAAACTGGTTCCCTCGATAAAATCCCTATAGGATTTTCCCATAGGCTTTTCTAAGATTGCGAATAATAAGCTCTGTGTTCAAATACTTACACATTTTGTCCAGCCGGATAATCCTCACACAAAAATACAACTTTGAGCACTTTTGTATCTTGAATGCAAATGCAAGAACTGAAAAGCTAACATTAGGCTATAAACGGACTACAGTGCCTTCGGGGTGCTCGCCTGTGATGTCAGCACCACCTTGCTACGGATGACTTTTATAGCTTATTTTTTTAGAAATAGGAGCTAATTTCTCTGTTTATTATATTATAATCACAGCTATAGATTCTAAACAAATAAATACGCAAAAACACATAGACCTACTTGCCTTTTGGATCGTTTTTACGTGGGAAGAGCGACATAGATACAAGATACATCTGTTTTGCTTTACGGTTGTTGTAAAAGTTTTAAAACTGAATGTATAAATGTGCCTAAATAGTATTATCATAAGACATATTTGAATAAGTGTATCGCTCGCGTGCACACAGCCTGCTCACCTTAACAGATGACAGAAATGAGGCGCAAGGAGCAAGTCTATCAAATGCCTGCAAATTACATCATGAATCGAGAACAGCATTCAGTATTCTTTTTATGTCTCAAAGTACAGCAAAATGCAGCCCAGACAATTACATATGCTTTATATTTTATGGTGGAGTGTAAATACTGCAGTTATGACAGAGTTAAATGTGTTCAGATGAAGAAAAACCCGACGTAAAATCTATTGATCAAAATGTATTGAAAAATGTATTGTTAAAATGACTTAAGATGTGTGTATTTTTACACATTTATTCATATGTTTGCATTACTGAGAGCAGGAAAGAGACAGGCTGCACTGGTAAGCAGTATCTTCATAATATCGTTTAATTTAAATAAATGATTAACAAATAAATCTGTCTTAGGAGTCTTTACATGTAAAGGCATTATCTACACACAATATAAATTCCCAATTAGAAAAATACTACAAACTATAAAACACTATTCATGAAAAGACTTAAATCACAGACTAATCCAAATGCCCAACGCAAGCAGGCTGTGCTTCAGACCAGCTCAGCTCGATGACGTATAATGTTTCCGACACCGTGTGTAGTCCCATTTGGCAACTTGATAGCAACCGTCTTTTTAAAGAAGCGTAACCGATTTAAAAATTCAAGAGTGTGATGTAACTGATGTGGTTTATGTCGTAGAGTAAAGCGTGAAAGTATCTTGAGGTTGTGTTAGCCATGAACCATATTTAAGCGATTTAACTGAAATCCCATTGAAAAAACCCATTGACTTTGGGACGAGTGAATTGGAACTGCTAAAAAGCTAACTCGCTTTCGGGTTTTTGCATACAAATTGATGTCATAGTTCCTCCACTCTATTCGGACAGCATTTCTAACCAGCATGCACTGCTTTAAGACAGATTTCGATCTATCTGCGCAGCGTTGCATGAAGTCGAATGCACCTGTAGTCATTGTCACATGACCAGCATTTTTGTTACGTCTAGTCTCATTTCCGTCACGTGATAAAGGTTCGTTGACGAAGATATTTAGTCAGAATTATTTTGATGAAAGCAACACTACTTGTATTGATGGATTTATTAGTATCAAAATTATACTTTTGCTAGTGAAAAAAATCTAGCAAAGTTTTATTCAAAACTTGTCAGAAATCAATTGTTAAGATCAACAATTTAATCAAAACGTAGCTTATGGTGTCATTTAACCATACTGAAAATATAATTCTTGATGTCAAATTGAATTGTTTACTAGCCTAATTGTAAGTCTCTGCATTCAAATATGAGAGTTGTTACTATCAGAAATACAGTTGTCGAAATAAAGATATATCAAACAAGTGAAAATTATTTGACGATAACAAGAATGCATATCCTGTAAATGAATGAAGGTTAAAGCGGGTTGCCATATGCGGGTGCACCATAGCGCGCGCGCACGAGAGAGAGAAAGAGAGAGAGAGATTGCCCCAGGCTTTTACATGAAGTTCTCTCCATCACATCCCGTCTCTCCCCGTCCAGCTTCTCTCTCTTCTCGCCTGCTCGAGTGAAGCAGAGCGCATTTAAGAAAAGGACAGTCGTAGAAGAGGATGCATCGCCCTCCTGCTGAAAACGAGCAAACCGATTCCGGAATACATCAAGAATGACTTCCAGTATTTTCTCGCGCAAAGGATCCCCGATAACATTTTGGAATTGCCTTCTAATTAATCGCGAACGGACCTCTGAATCGTCGCGGTTTTGTGCAAGAATACGCGTTTGAACTTCGGATTTACGCATCGTTGTCTCTGGCGACGGAGCTGCGGAGAAGTATAGCTCCATCACACTTGCGCACACACACACACACACACACACACAAGTTCACATCAGCTGCTGGTGTTTTACAGTCGTATGGAAGTGTACGCGTAGAATAAACGCCTTAGTCATGTGTGCGCATGCTCCGAAAACTTCTCGCGCAGATCGTTTTAAACGCTAACAGCTCGAACGCAACGGCTATAAATAGAGCTCAGGTAAAACATGAGAGAGTCTCGCCGCAGATCTGGTGCTCGTAACCGCAGTAAAGGCAGAAGGGAAGCGGTTTGTCGGTTCGGGGTCGTGCGTAAAGGCGCCGGTGAGCGTCCCCGGGACCCGAAGCTCTCCATCTGGCGCTCTGCTGAGGAACAGCCGCTGTCAGGGCTGGAGAGATTGACTGTGACGAGGTGGAGAAAAAATGAGCCACGACGATTCTAACAGTTAAACACTCCTTTTATACGCATAGAGGGCGAATTCGCGACTGTAAATATCATTTGTAACAATTAAACGTTTTACTATTCTTGTCGGTATACGTGCGTTTAGATTTCAGACTAGATATATTAGTGAAATACATGAAATTATCGTTATATTTAATCTATTTAATTGCAATAATTCCTGTTTGTAGTTAGTATTTATATTTAAACACTATACTGGTCGCATATTAGCTCCGATTTTTTACTAATATCTACTAATTGAATATGACATGCGGAGTTGTACAGGATTACATAAGGAATGAAAGTTTGAGAGCTGAGTGCAAGCAAACATGTTGTGGTCATCCACCGTTCTGCAGAGCTTTAGAGGAACATTTGACTGGCTGATGGAAAGGATTCATTCACAAGTTCTACAGAAGCGAGGGACTTAAAAGTAAACGGGACTGGAATATGATTGGAGAAGGACCATTTGGACAATTTGTTTTTCTTGGTTGGCTTGAGATTACTTCTGGATCCTGGACTGGGAAATAATTAAGGAGGAATAAGGGATTGTACTGGTTGCGTTTCTGCCTTAGGTAGGAATAATATGCACATACACATTTGTCAGAAAAACAAACAAGTTCAAAAGCTGGTGCCTTTTAAAGTGTATGATTTACACACTATATATTTAAGGCATCAGTATGCACCCTTTATAAGTAAATAAGGTAACAAAAAAGTCTGCCTTTACTTAGTTGTGATATCTATAGCTTCTGCAAAAGAAAAATGCATTTAAAATCATTCATTCTTTTCATTCGTTTTGACTACGCTACACAGATCTAGTCATCCGACTGATGCATATTTCATTCTGTGAAATCTATTTCTAGTCTGTGGATCTGTTTGGAAGGTTGTTTCGTGATGCTTTTATGAAAAGAGTGTTAGGTAGCTATAAAAACTCCCACTACTGCGGGAGAAAGATCCTTGAAATTGACAATAGAAGAAAGAATTGCACAGAAGTCCTTTGGCAATTTGTCTCCAGGATTTATAGACGTCACTTTCTCTTTTTTCTTTTTTTTTTCTTTTGGAGCTTCACTAAAAGGTCTAAAAAAGACTATGAGATACTTTCTTAGAAATCTGAGAATAAAGCATGCAGTTTCTGTGCCGCTAGAGACACCAGATATATATTAAGCAAATAATAATGAGTGGCAAACAGGTTTTTTAAACAGTCCATTAAAGTTTTCCCTACTGGTAGATGTGGGAATTACACTAGCTCCACTGACAGTTATATAAGAAAAAAGTGTATATTATATAGTTAACTAAAAAAATAAAAAGTATATTTGTAAAGACAAAATAAAAAAGAAGAAGAATATATGGACGTGAAACATTTCTCATGTTTAGATGGTTTAACTTCTTTAGAGACAAAATTAAAAATACTGAAATAAAGATTCGTATACTCATTAAATCGACATGCTAAAATCAATACAACTAAAACGGATATTAAGAAAAAAAACAATGCATTTTTGTTGTTAAAAATTAAATAAATAATAACTTAAAAATAAAGGTTATTGAAAAAACGTAAAACTTATTTATAAATGAGTTAATTTAATAAACACAATACAAAAATATTCACATTATATACATAAAAGTTGTCATCATGTTGTGAAAATACTGGAATCATTATTAAAACTGACATATATAGCGACATTGCTTCTTGCTGTGATATATATATACATATATATATATATATATATATATATATATATATATATATAATATCACACAGGTAGCAGTGCGATATGGCTGTATATCTGCACTGTTGCATTGGCTCGAGGCCGCCGAGTGCCTTAATCCCCCCCACCAGTGCCAGTATACAGCCATATCACATTGTTACAAGTGTGATATTGTGTTTATACAACAGTTTGACGGCACAATCGTGTATATAAAAAAGAAAATTAAACACAGAGTCGTAAAAACCCTTTTGTACGAGGAACTACTTTCTTCCGCCATTCATTCACATCTACAGCTGACGTCAGAACAGCAAAAACCATTGCTCATTTACCAATGTCAATTTATAGCTAGTATTTGAATGATTCTCTAGCGTAATGTCTAAAGTAATTACAAAACAAGTGATTTTGCTCACATTATAAAATTATAAGGCTCAACGACATAAAATGCCATCAATCTACAGATTTGCCAGTTTTTCTGTGTTGCAATCAGAATATCACAATATGAAAAAGCCAAAGCAAAGCAAACACAACCAGTTTCTGTGGTATAAAAATAGCACTACAAAATACAAAAGAGAGAGATCGACTTTTACGCTGCACTGTTCAAGTGAGTTTTCAAGGGAGTTTTTTTTCTCCAATGTGGCAGAGTTCGGATATGGCCCATGTACATGTAAGCAGGAACAAATCACATGGATTCCGATTTACTCAAATCAGATTCAGGCCTTGTTCATATGTGAAAATTTATCCGATATGAATCGGATCTGTGTTCTCGTGTCTGCAGTGTAAGCAGGTAGATCGGATTTTCACCTGTCAATGCGAGTTGTGCGTTATTAAAAACCATAGCAAATGACTTCAAGTCTGACACTTTCTTTTCAGAACAGACTTCAGCCGAGTCCCAAACCTTAAATCTCATACACGAGGACTTAAACAGCTTTTATATTGTCATAAAGCACAGGTATTTAAGCATGTTAACGAGAGCGAGAGAGCGCAATGTCCACCATATAACCAATATAAACTAATATAAAACTAGTGCATACATCAAGTGCATAAATCACGCCATGACATTGACCTACTGTTTTAAAAAAAGCCTATACAGCAAAAGAAGATGGACAAATGAGAACTTTTCTGTCATAAACTATGGTAAAACAGCTTGTCAAAAGTTGCGAACAGATTACATACAGGAATAGAGAAAAGAAGCACTCTTTGATTATCAGCTGTTAGTCAGCGCCCGCTCTTTTTTTCCTGGTCATTGCGTCTTTGCCGTGTGCTGTGTAAATGCAGATGATCAGATATGAGTCACTTTTAAAAGATGATGTAAGCAGGTCATCAAAAAAATCGGATCCAGTCACAAAATCGGAATTGACCATCAAGATCTGCAGTGTAAATGCAGCCTTAGAGTGTCACTTATATAATTTATAATGATTTGTTCAGCTGTAGTTTGAAACTTACGTTGAGAAAACACTGAGTTTTTCTCCTTCTAAGGACTTATTATGCATTCTCTGGGCCATCTTTTGGCGGGATGCTAACCAGTACTTTCTCTAGTCTGCTCAGACAGGCTGATGACAGCCGATACACTAAATCTCCGAAATTATACATATTTTTAATAGGCACTATCCTTCTAAATAAACTCCATAGTTGCAATCTAAAAAAACTATATTGTCGACTAAAAAAGCCTTAAAAGTATATTATGTTGTCCAACAGAGGCAATATTTGTCAAACTGTAGAGCGTCCTCTGCTTGTGAAGAGGCTGTACGAGTGCTGTTTGCAGAATATAGCACGGCTATCAGCCAATCAGATACACAAACCAGACAGAACTGTTGTGTGTATATATGAAGAGTTCAGATGCAAAACCCTCTAAATCCATCAGACCTCTTTTCTTGTAAATGAACATTTTCTATCAGGCTTTATAATTAGGTTTAGAAGTTTCATTTAATATGTTATGATAAGGTTATTAGCTGGTAAATAAAATAACTTTTTTTTTAAAAATGTCACTTTAGACAATTCTTTGGTTTTTAACATGGTAGATTTTCTTTTGCGTCAAAACCAGCTAAATCCACTTCTGCTTTTTAAGCAAAAACCTCTAAATCCACCTATTGGGACAAGACAGTGTAATTAGTTGAAAATCACTAAAGATCCGATTAGAAATTATTTTACCAAACATAAAACACATACACAAACCCCCTAAAATTAAAAATAGATAAATCTGTCAAGTAAGTGGCGGTTCATTCTGCTGTGATAAACCATTGAAAAAAGCAGAAGGAAAATAAATGATATCTGTCAAGTAAATGTATTAATCAATAACATTAAAACTGACATTAAATCTTAACAAACTGTTTTCTGATTTCTGATCTTTGGGATTTAGATTAAATGTAAGTAGAACAATTTAAACATTGTAAACATTGTAAACTAAGCTTGGTAGATTCAGATGATGTAGTGTAAAAACACTGTAAAACATCAATATCTGTGCATTGGCCTAAATATAAACAGCTTATCAGACGTATAGGTAGTATGAAGTCATATAAATAATGTATAGTTTTATACATTGTATTTATCTTTTAAAAAATAGCTAAAGTTAGCAAATAAAACATAAGGTAGGCCTACTGGGCAAAAAGGGGGTTGTCTCAGACTATTTTAGAAGCTGTCATTCATTCATTCTTACCATTCTTAAGGTCTTGGTCTCTTGTTTATTCTCATAGCATTCACGTGGGATAAAAGAACGACATTGAAAACATATGATTCGATTCGCACCTTCTGATTGGTTCTTGGGATATAGTGGCTTTTGCTGTCAAAGGCAAGTGCCGTTTAGAGGCTTTTGCCAGCAAACTGTTATTTCTGAATGCGCTGACGCTGGAATTTGGATGATTAGAAGCAAGTCTATTTGTTGATGGTGTACTACGTACCTAAAGCATTCACTCGCGCCATTTAGTGGCTTTTGCATCTGAACTCTTCATATATATTTATTGAACATCTGTAATGGCGATCTAATTCTTCAAGTTCTTCACCATATCCATAGGGGCTCGGCACAAAGGATTTGACGCGCAAAACCAAAATCTTGCAATGCAACAGTTTACTTTTTTGTTTGTCGAGAACAACAATAATCAAAATACAAACAAAAGAACTATGTACACTTTATCAAGCTTCGAAATAAATATGGTTTTAGAACGGTCAAAAGACGGTCTATCATCAAGCCCCTTCCTTCTTTCTGATCCTTTTTTCCTGATGCTTACGCATACATATGACGTATAGCATTACTGAACACATAAAACGTCATGCACATATTATAATATCACAAATAATAATATTAAATACTGTATCAAATAGCACCAACTTTGTATCCCAATACAAATAATATAATATTATAGAAAAATATTACAAAAATAAAAAGACAAATCTCTAGTGCTCTTTATGGCTCTAACAACATCATTACAGTCCCAAGGTCTTAAAAAAAACATTACAATTGTTATTAAAAAAAACATTACAATTATTATTATTAATAATTAATAATTATTAAGTTTCTATTAAGACCTTGGGACTGTAATGACGTTCAATAAATCAAGACAAATAATTAAAACGTTAACTAACATTAAAGACAAAGAGAACACATAAACTAACATCAAAAACTAATTTAAATTATTAATAAAAATATAAAAGTATCTCTTATGCTAATAAATAACAGTTACAGCTACAGTATACATGCACACAAAACTGCTCAAAATTAAAGCACTAGTTCTTCCCTTGCAATTTTCTATTCATATTGAGTTCATGAAAAAATTGCATAAACATCTGAAAAATGACATTTTCAAAAATAATACCCAATAAGGCCTCATTTCACGTTAAACTGTTTTCATTTCTTCTTTGTGTTTTGTTCAAGCCCTGTGCACCATTACAAATCCAATTTAGGCATAAAAATCGATCCACGAGCAACCCCGCGCATATCAATCAGAAGCCGAGCAGTTAATATTATTCTTTTTTTCATTAGTTTCACTTTATTTTTTATTATCATGTTTGCTCCCCCTCCTCTCTCGCTGTCTCTCTCTCTTCCGTTCTGTCTCTCTCAAAGGGACTGAAGCTTGAAGCTGTTTCCACCCACACACTTCAGCTCCGGCTTTCAGCTTGACATCAGATTTACATTGAGAATAAAAAGTGCACACACACACACTCTCTTCCCACACATACTTATGCACACCTATGTTTGGAAGAAAATTAAAGTCCAGCTTTCATTATTACTGTGTGATTTAAAAAAATCATCACCTGTTATCCTGGAAACTATTATTATTCTTTAGAGAGTTTTTTATTGTGTTTGATATCAGACGGCGTCCGCTTGAGCTTTGATCGTAATGCAAGTCAAGCTAGTGACATACTGTTCATATGCATGCCAGTCTGAATATCATGTCTTCACTTCAGCATTTCATCATGTTAGTCAAATGTAAGGTACTAGAAAATGTTGCCATGGCAACCAAATAAAGAGCCTGGATTTGGATCAAAAAGGACAGAGGGAGAAATTGAAATAAATGGACACATCGAGCTCTGCTTTACTCTGACTTTCAGTTTTGGCATAATTAAAAGCAATAGTGACCTGTACGGTCAGGAATGGTCCATTAAAGGGATAGTGCTGCCGAAAAAAGAAAATGCTGTCCTCATATACTCGCCCACCGCATGCTCTAAATTGAACATGAAGAAAGATATTTTGAACAGTTTTGGAAACCGGTAACCATTGACTTTTTAAAAATTTATTATGGATGTCAGTGGCAACCAAGCGGCAACGTCCCGCTCTCCCTCGTGAGGCTAATACGGTAACTAAAACTACAATTCATCGAAATTCCACTAGGCCTGGCTCTATATTAGAGCACATTTCCATTGACACCAATGTTAAAATGACCAACTTTACAGCAGAAAAAAAATGGTAATTACTGCCTGGTCCTATTAACGATCTTGGTGTATATAGATAATACTACCCTTCATGACAACTGTGAGAGGGTGAATTTTTTTATAACTCATCCGTTTCGTTTATATTAAGTTATATTAAATCTGCATAATTAAGGGCATGGCCACTTGAGTGACAGCTAGGTCTCGCTGGTTGCTGTCACAGCTAATTCCAGCTGATTAGCCGCTGAACTCGGCTTATATATCGTATTTTTGTTTTGTTTTATGTGGCTTTACACAGTCAATTGCCTTTTGGAATTATTTTATACAATTATCAGATAATAAGGCATGCTTTGTGCACTTAATTGTGTTCACAAGCCATTCAAGTGGCCTCCATTTCCCTGGTGAGTGAAATTATATACTTACAGTTGACGTCAGAATTATTAGCCCCCCTTTGAATTTTTTTTTCTTTTTTGAATATTTCCCAAATTATGTTTAACAGAGCAAGGAAATTTTCACAGTACTGTATGTCTTATAAAAAAATAGTCTGGAGAAAGTCTTATTTCTTTTATTTAGGCTAGAATAACAGCAGTTTAAATTTTTTATGAACAATTTTAGGGTCAAAATTATTAGCCCCTTTAAGCTATATTTTTTTTTTCGATAGTCTACAGAACAAACCATCATTATACAATAACTTGTCTAATTACTCTAACCTGCCTAGTTAAACTAATTAACCTAGTTAAGCCTTTAAATGTCACTTTAAGTTGTACAGAAGTATCTTGAAAAATATCAAGTCAAATATTATTTACTGTCATCATGACAAAGATAAAATAAATCAGTTATTAGAGATGAGTTATTAAAACTATCTACTCTCTGTTAAACAGTAATTGGGGGAAAAATAAACGGGGGCTAATAACTATAATAACCATATCTATAATTGTATTTGTTTTATTTAAGATTTTTTATCATTTATATTTTTCTTTAGACCTGTAATGCACTCCAGAATCTGACAGATTGATTAGCGGTAAGCTCTAGAACAGTCGTCTAGAACGTTGTCATACAGTGTTATGCTTTGATTTCATATATAGCCTTGCATTTACTAACGCAGACTATATTTAAAGTATTAAGTAGAAAAGTTGAAGTAAAAAAAATCATAAAAATAATGTTTGGCTCAATGTATTACAACAGTGTTCTTAAAAGACTAAACACTTTATTGATATAGTGTACAACCAAGCACATGTGGTCAGAACACAAACGAGTCGCAGGTAGTGAAGTACTAAGCATTTCTCCCAAAGAAAAGCCCGTCTAAGCAAAATGCTAGCAGGCGTCTGTAGCTCCACTCATGCTGCGCCTCTTACCCTTTTTTGGTAACCCCCGGTCAGCACGATGATGCTCGAACAAAATGGCGACGGTTGGCCACTTATTATCAAATTCATTTAACTACAGAAGATCTAGTTGCATGTGGTGTGGCTTTGCTCCACTTAATTATCCAATGTGTCCATATGTCTGAAATATTCTGAAGCAGCAATACTGTTTTCTATTGTCGCATAAGATTCCCGCTGTTTTAAAGAAAAAAAAAATTATATATATATAACAGTAATGTACATCAGTAACTTTTTTAATTTATTTTTTCTGTAAGAAAACATTGTAAATAATTAGAAATCTGGTGACCGCAATCATCAAACCCTTGGGAACAACTGTGGTCAGAACCAAAGTTTACAGTGACTGTGTTCTTTGGACTCCTCTCAAGCGGTGGACTTCTACATTCTGATTTCTTGCCGCCGAACCACGTCATAGCTCATTACCATAAAGTTGCCTTGATTTCAACTCTCCTCGATGCCCACATCGGCGAAGATGCGCCGCGCAGCTCCTCGCCACTTATCGCCGCCGGCTCCCATTGAAAATGAATGACTTCCGCTACTTTGCCGATCTGAACGTACAATTAGTGGTTAGCACTGTCGCCTCACAGCAAAAAGGTCGCTGGTTTGAGTTCCAGCTGGGCTTTTGAGTTTGGCGTGTTAGCGTAGGTTTCCTCTGCGTGCTCCGGTTTCCCCCACAGTCCACAGACATGCGCTATAGGTGAATTGGGTAAACAAAATTGGCTGTAGTGTATGAGTGTGAATGTGAGAGTGTGTATGGGTGTTTCCCCATACTGTATTGTAGCTGGAAGGGCATCCGCTGTGTAAGACATATGTTGGAATAGTTAGCGGTTCTTTTTGCTGTGGCAACCCCTGATAAATAAGGGACAAATTCAAAGGAAAAGTAATGAATAAATGAAATTTTAAATATGTGACATTTTTGCCTTATCGCCCAGTCCTAATTCTGGGTTGATTCTTATGCTTGATTCACACAGGGTTTCAGCGTCAATGCTTACCATTCACTATGAATGGGTCACTTTAAGCGTTGCCGAACTGAATTGTAGATTCGTGATGCAGCGCTGCTCCTATAGTCTCATGATAGTTTCTCAACTTTTCAAGCACCAATGGGAGCTTTAGACAATCAGATTGCTTTATGCAAGTACCCCAGCTCATACAGTAGCCAATTACGTTTATACAGTTCAATAGCGGTAAACGGAGGATACATTTAAAATGGAGGAAAAGCGTATTATTGTGGTCAGCAATCACCCGGTCCTTTATAGCCAATCTTTATATACACTACCCGACAAAAGTTTTATCGTCGATCCCAGTTGTAAGAGCAACAAATAATAACTCGACTTCTAGTTGATCATTTGGTATCAGAAGTGGCTAATATGAAAGGAAAAGGCCTCTAGATTACGCTTATTTTACCAAAATAAAATATGATCATGCCTTGATTTTTAATGATTTTATTAGGAAAGAAAGGTCTGACTTTACATAGACAAAAGTCTTGTCACTTAACAGAAATAATGTACAGTATAGAATATAAAGTCATGGTGCAGTGGAAAAAGAATGAATATTGTGTCTGACTCCCATGAGCTTGGAGGACTGCATCCATACATCTCTGCATTGACTCAAATCACTTATTAATAAAGTCATCTGGAATGACAAAGAAAGCGTTATTACAGGACTCCCAGAGTTCATCAAGATTCTTTGGATTCATCTTCAATGCCTCCTCCTTCATCTTACTTCAGACATGCCCAATAATGTTCATGTCTAGTGACTGGGCTGGCCAATCTTTGAGCACCTTGACCTTTTTTGCTTTCAGGAACTTTGATGTAGAGGTATGAGAAGGTATGAGGTATGATAATGTAATGGGGAGCACAAATGTCTTAATACCTCAGGCTGTTGATGTTGCCATCCCCTCTGCAGATCTCTCGCATGCCCCATACTTAATGTAACCCCAAACCATGATTTTTCCTTCACCAAACTTGACTGATTTCTATGAGAATATGGGCTCCATGTGGGTTCCAATAGGTCTTCTGCAGTATTTGTGATGATTGGGATACAGATCAGCAGATGATTCATCAGAAAAATCTACCTAAATGACACTTTTCCAAATGATCAACTAGAAGTCAAGTTATTATTTACTCTTACAACTGGGATCGTAGACAAGACTTTTGTCAGGTAGTGTAGGCATTTCGAAAGCAATAATTAATTTAACTGAACACAGTTTACAAAAGATTTATATTTTAAATACATTTTACTCTTTTGAACTTACTCAAAGCTATTAAAGTGCTTTCTTTTAGCATTGATATTATAAAATGTTCCTGAAACATCACGTCAGCACATTATAATGCTTTCTAAAGGATAACATTATACTTATAAATTTTAATAAGAATCACAATCTGATTGTTGATTCATCATAATAGAAAAGAAGGCGCTTGCTGATTGTCATGACAACTGCTCTGATGCTTGCTGCATATATTTATGATCCTCTATTTTCTCTTTTTTATCATGAAATGTATGATTAGAACCAAGAAGATGATTCAGTTTTATTAAAAATAGAGCTGTTTTTCCAAACGAGAAGCAGTTCAAACTTATCCAGAAGACAGTGTGACCAAGATCAGCAGCCCCCACTGAATCAACATGTTAAATATACTTGACTCTGATGGATGCATTACATAACAAGAACTGCGAAATCATCCCAGCCGAGCACATCAGATCAGCGGGAGAGACTTGGAGATTCGAGAGACAGAAAAGCCGATGAGACTGAGAGAATGGACGTGAGAGGTGAGGAGAAGGAAAATGCGCTCCTGAAAAAAAAAGAAACTGCGAGAGGCAGAGAGATGGATAAATACACTGTTTGATTTATGTAAAAGAGTTGCGTGGGTGCAAGGCGAGAGAACTGTATGGCTGTGTGAGCTTCAGAAATTGAGAACGAGAGGCAGATTGCATTGGCTGGAGAGACGCTGCTTATTTACGCTCAGATTTATGGGAGAGACGGATGGTTCGATGCTGAAGGACTGATTCGTTCAGTCTCTTCCCCTCCCAGCGCCGATGCGTTCATTAGGGTGTCCATTCATTTGTTTCTGACCGTCTTGTTTTAATGACTTGACGTTCCTGAGCAATAGTGGTGTCTGCCAATGACTGCGCTTCTGAATCCGCTGCTCACTCAAGGAAGACAGTCAATAAGCACTTTGTTTGCAAGTGTGCTCGTCTCTTGTGCTCGCAGTTAGGCTGTTTTATTTCTCATTGTTTGCTCGTTTTGTTTATCGTGGTCGTGTAATTTAAGTGGTGCAAATTTTACTTTTCAGTACCATTGGCAAAAACAGAATCGAGAAAAATTATGCATCTACAGTTATATATATATATTACGTAATAAAAAAAATTTTCAGGAAAGCACATCTTAGTTAATTCATTCATTCATTTTCTTGTCGGCTTAGTCCATTTATTAATCCAGGGTCACCACAGTGGAATGAACCCCCAACTTATCCAGTACATGTTTTACGCAGCGGATGCCCTTCCAGCTGCAACCCATCACTGGGAAACAGCCAAACACACTCATTCACACTCAAACACTACGGACAATTTAGCCTACCCAATTTACCTATACCGCATATCTTTGGACTGTGGGGGAAACCGGAGAACCCGGAGGAGCTCACGATCGCAGGGAGAACATGCAAACTCCACACAGAAACAGCTGAGGCTCGAACCAGCGACCTTCTTGCTGTGTGGTGACAGCACTACCTACTGCGCCACTGAGTCGTCCATTGTAGTTAATACATTAATATATTAAGTTAATAGATTAGTTAATATATAAATATGCTTAGTTATTATATAAAATATATTAAGTATTTCTGAAAGATTTGAGTAATAACTACTGCATAAATTACATTTTAAAAATAGATTCAACTGGAATATATATATATATATATATATATATATATATATATATATATATATATATATATATATATATATATATATATATACAGCGGGGAAATGAGCATTGATTACGTCACTATTTTTCTCAGAAAACATATTTCTGAAGGTGCTGTTGACTTGACATTTTCCCCAGATGTCGGAACCAACCAAAGAAATCCATATATGCAAAGAAAACATATCTAATTACTTTGCAAATGAAGTTATGCATAATAAAATGAAATGACGCAGGGAAAAAGTATTGAAATTGAACACATGAAGAGGTGTAGAAAGACAGTGAAAGCCCAGACAGCAGCTGAAATATCTCAGTAGTTCTTCAGCAACCCTCCGCCCTTCATCAGTGTAAATGAATAATAACTGCTTCAGTCCAACATCTGTATTAGCAGGATAATGAAGATGAAACCATTTCAGCAAGACAATGACCCAAAACACAGCCAAGGAAACTCTCAAATGCTTTCAGAGAAAGAAAATCAAGCTGTAGAATGGCCCAGCCAATCACCTGACTTCAGTCCAATAGAAAATACAAAATAAAGGTCAGATTTGAAAGATGAGACCCACAGAACCAACAGGATTTTTACACTCTGTTGAAGTCTGTGAAAAACTCACACCTGAGCAATGCACGTGACTTCATTGTCCATATGAGACGCGTCTTAAGCTGCCATCACCAAAAAAAGCATTTTATATAAAGTATTAAATACATTTCAGTAGTTCAGTACTTTCTCCTTATGTCATTCCATTGTTATTACACACAACTCATTTCTCAGATTTTTTTAGTTTGTTTGTTCTATTTTATGCTTGCATTGTTTGTGTTTTCACCAAAATCTGATTCAATTTCATGTCAACATGCTCTTTTAGAAATATTATTCCCAGGAAAAAACATGACTGGTTCATTATTTATTTTCCCATATGTATATACAACGTGCAGAAAGTGTACATGTAATGCAATAATTTAATAATACTTCACTTTATTTCATCATTATTGTATTTGAATCAGACAAATGAATCTTTGTTTCAGATATCTGCATTACTTTTTAATTATATTACATTATAATATACACTTTTAAAAAATCGGTTAATTATCAGTTGAGCTCTGCTCAGTCGACTTTTGATGTTGAAAATCTTTAATAAAGCAACTTTTACTGACAGTGACATCGTTTACATGGACATTAGTAATCGAATTATTTGCCTTAATCTGAATAAGACATTAATATGATTAAGGTGTTTACATGAGATGTTTTTTGAATATTGCTTTCATTATTCTGTTTTACATGTTATAGCAAATAATTCGATTAACGGCATTGCGTCACTGCAATATCCACCTTTCTGCCGAAGTTTCATGTTGTTTCAGGTGTTTCATTATTTACTTTTTGACTTTAACTGCAGCTTGGTACTTTCACTTTCATTCAGGAACACTTTGTTCATGCCCCCACGTGACACACTGAGGTATTAGATGCATGTATGAAGTAAGGACTGCTGGAAGAATGTTGTTTTAATGGAATTTGATACAGCACGCCCAATGGAAAGGAAAAAACTTCACTGACTCGGTACACTCTCAGAAATAAAGGTACAGGAGCTGTCACTGGGGCAGTACCTTTTCAAAAGAAACATATTGTACCCACAATGGTACCTCAAAGGTGCATATTAGTACCCAAATGTACCTAAAAAGTACCTTTGAGGTACCATTATGGACCTGTACCTTTATTTCTGAGAGTGTAGATGCAGCTTCATAATGTTGGGTCAAACAACCGTGTGTGTATAGACTATCCTGCCGCAAAATGCAGTGAAGGGTCCTACATGACGGTAATAGTTTGATTGCGATGTTTACATGACTGTGCTGCACTTCAATAATGCGACTAAAATCAGCATACTCCACATGTCTTAATTCCATTTCTGTTTAGTTCGATTGTGACCTTAATTGGATTCAATTAATTAAAAATCGCCGCTTACATGGTAGAATCTTAATCAGAATATTGTCTTAATCGTATAAAATTGGATTATTGGTTTCCATGTAAGCGAACTTCCATGTAGCATACGATACTGGAAACAGAGTTTTGGGATCCAAATGTAGCGTCTTTATTTACAAGAGTAGTCAGTCAGGCAAAGGTCAATCACAGGAGCAAACAGTATCTTACAGGGCAATCCAAAAGAGAAGTCGAGTCACAGGCGAAGAATCGGTTCAGCCGGCTAACAGCAAAAATCAATAAACAAAGTGAGGGACTGGAAACACAGACAGGAAACAAGGAAAGAACTTTGTGATGCTACACATAACAAGACTAGGCTATGTGAATAAGAAAGTAAAGTGTATATACAGTAATGAGTGAAAACGAGCTACAGCTGTCTCTGTGTGTGAGTGTCCGGATTATTGTCAGCTGTTGCAGGAGTTGATGGGTGCAAAGAGTTCTGGGAGTTGTTAACCAGGAATTTTACTGTAGCATATTCACAGTTTTACCATTAAAATAACAGCAATTTTTATAGTGTATATTATTTACGAATTACTTTATAATACTGTATAGGTAAAGGTTCCATTTCTGTATTGTATAATCTACTTCTGATTCAGTCATCTTACCCTAAAAATAACAGAAAGAGTGCTTGGGAAGAGGACATTTGTTGTTCGATTTCGGCTGATCTGTGGGACCATATTTTTAAACAAATTCACTCATCATCAATGTGTTCCCGGCACTTTCTCATTCAATTTAAAGTAGTGCACAGAGCTTATATTTCTAAGACTAAATTAACCCAAATGTTTCCAGGTACTAGTTATTTGTGCAATAGATGTTTGATTTAAAAAAAAATGATTTTGCTGTATACATGGTATGTTTGTATTGTTTTGTAAACATTTTATTTATATATTTTTAAAATATTTTTTTCTTTAATTTGTTTTTATTTTTAATTTTTTATTTATTATTTAATTGATTTTTTTTTCTATTTGTATTTGGACCTACATGTACAATGGTATATTTGTTAATTTTCAGCTAATGTGAGCGCCATCCCGCTGTTGGATTGGTATGGGTCAGGAGTTTGTATTGTTGCTTTTTCTTTTGGAAAAAACTAAAAATCAATAAAAATATCTAAACCCAAACTATAGGTTTTTATGGACATAAAGCAATAATTTAGTCGCCATTTTTAAGTGGTGTTTAAGTTAGACTACTTAATGATATTGTAAGTATTGATCAAACTATGGTGTTAGCTATTGATATTTCTTTTGCATAATTGTCCATTTTAGATAGATTTATTCTTGTTGAAATGCATTATGGGATTGCCTTCACCACTGCAGCCAAAAGAAGGTATCATACCTTTTGAATTAGCGTTTGCATTGGGAATGTTGCCTATATTGGCAGTCCACTTGGTTTTGGGACAGAGCCACAGTGTCAGTCGCAGCATCAAATACAAGATGAGCCAAACTTCATCTCTCACTGAAAAAAACAACCTGGCACAACAGACAAATACACAAATACTGCATGTCTTTCCGTGATATTTTCAAGGAAAAAGTTGCTTAAATGTCATGCAAGTCATGATAGATGCAGTGATTGCTGCACTGTGTTGTTTTTTAGATTATGAAGTGTTATGTGGATTAAGATGCAAAACTTTGAAGTCAATTTTTACCTGCATTGATCCATTATTTTCAAGAAAAAAAAGTAGTTTTTTTTTTTTTTCGTGTGAGGGGAGTTTTAGTCTTCGATGAGCATCTTTGATTACTGCTGTAAATGTATAAAAACCTTATTAACATTTATTACCCATGATTTATATAATGTTTATATCTAAAAGTTTACATGGAAATTAAAATGATACTGTTTCTTAAAAAAAACTGTTGAGAACCTTTAAAATTATATATTTCTCAGTTCTCAGTTATGTAAATGAATTCCCTAAAAATGCTTAAAATGTGTCTAGGACTAAGTTGAATCATTGAAATCATTGACCTTTGAAGATACTTTGATATGGATTATTTTAACAATCTAGGCACATGGTCTAAAGTGAATGCCGCAGGATCACTTCAGTTCTTGCTTTCCCTGGGAATTTTAGCCAAAACTAGGGCCAGACAGAATCTGTGGAAATGTTTTCCTCTTTCTGTGGAGAATTTAGTAAAAAATCTGCGTATTTATGCTGATAAATTTTGGGAGTATCATAACTAAAAACTTAATATATGAAATAAAAAATAATAGCTTTTTAACATTTCTTTAATGTTTTTACAATGCAAATCCATCTAAATCCCTTTATTTAGTAAACAAAGCAAGTCTCTTGTATAATATATCTACTAAAAGACAGAAAATATTACTTTACAAGCTGTATTATAAATAAATCAAATGAACATTTTCATATCAGTCAATAATATTACTGAAATTAGTTTAAAAACTGAATAGATATAAATGTACACACATTTACACAAGTACATAAATAGACTGGGTGCTGGGCCAAAAATCAGCGGATTTCTGCATGCACAGATTCCGTTTGGCCCTACCTATAACTTTGCTGTTGTTAACACCATATTGTTTGAGCTGAAATCAGATGTAACTACGCATTACTATTTATGCATGTGGCAGATGCTTCTATCCTAAGATACTAGCAAACCAGTAATCATTTTATCAGTTCTTGATACTCTGGGAATTGAACCCATAACCATGCTGTTGTGACTTTAATACTATTTGAGATACTGAAAATAGATTTGTTGTTACATTTACAGTTATGCATTTGGCAGACACTTTTATCCAAAGCTACTGTCCTTAAATTCCATTGAAGCTACACTTTTTTTTAGTTCATGCTTTTCCCACACTCTCAGAAATAAAGGTACAAAAGCTTTCACTGGGGCAGTACTGTTTCTAAAGAGACACATTTGGATGTAAAAGGTCTATATTGGTACCATAAGGGTACATAGTAGGACTTGAAGTTTGCAAATTAATACCTTAAAAGTACTCTACTTTATGTTTTGAAAAGGTACTACCCCATTGATTCTCATTTCTGAGAGGGTAGGAATTGAATCCTCAATCAGTGTTGGGGGAGTTACTTAGTAATTTATTACTAATTACGTAATCAAAAATGCATTAAAGTACATTTCTAATTATTTAGTTTGAAAAGTAATTATTAGCGTCAATACCAAAAATCCACATAAATCCCAATGCACAAAAAAATCAAAGATAAACTCTCAATTCTTAAAATTTGAGTCAAACTAGACCTTTTAATCTAACTTGTTAAAAAACCTTACATTTTAAACAACATATGTATCAAAACTCATAATGTTTCAAAGTGATGAAACCTTATTTCATCCATATATTGATATTATTTTTCTAAAATGTTTCATTATTACTTAAGCATCTGCAATTGTCAGATAAATCTGTCCTTATTTAGTTTATTCATTCATTTATTCATTTTCTCTTCGGCTTAATCCCTTTATTTATCAGGGGTCACCACAGTGGAATGAACCGCCAACTTATCCAGCATATGTTTTGCGCAGCGGATGCCCATACAGCTGCAACCCATCACTGGGAAACACCTATAAACTTTCATTCACACGCATACACTACAGACAATTTAGCTTAGCCAATTCACCTATAGCGCATGTCTTTGGACTGTGGGAGAAACCAGAGCACCCGGAGGAAACCTACGTGAACGTGGGGAGAACATGCAAACTCCACACAGAAATGCCAACTGACCCTGTTGAGACTCGAACCAGCGACCTTCTTGCTGTGAAGTGACAGTGATACCCACTGCGCCGCCTCCTTACTTAGTTGAAAAATGTAATTATTATGGAAAATATCTGAATAACAAAAATAGATATACATTTGCAGTGGTTTTCTGAATTTAATCCCAGATTGTCATTAACTAATTTTTCAATATATTTGTTTTATTTGCAGTTGTCTTAATAAATGTAGTCTTTTTAGTTGAAGTATTCTGCATAATATTTTTGTGTAGCAAAAAAAATACAAATACTCTGCTTTTCTGAATTGATTTGTACAGAACTATTGCATTAATATACAGTCCTTAAGCAAGTATATAACTACTGTATAAGTGACTTTAATTAAAATTCAAATTAAAAGTAATCCCTTACTTTGCATTTTAGGTGGAAAAGATATGAAATTATAGTAACTAATTGCTTTGCAACTAATTACACCCAATGCTGCTCTAAATCTTGGCATTGCTAACACCATTCTCTACTATTTGACCTACAGGTAAAGTTTGTCTTTAAAAGCAAACCTGCAGATTTTGGTCACAACTCATGTAGGATCTAATATGTCATTTGCTCTCTAATTCAGACCACGTTAGGCTCCGGCTGTTGACTTTTTGTAGAGTTTTCAAGCAATTATATAAGTAACTGTAATCAGGGGCGTAGCAACGGGGGGGGGGGGGGGGTGGGGGGTGTTGGTGGCAGGATAGTGGGGGTGGACTGTCACTTTTAGAGACAGACCATTTAGAAACAGGTGATTAATATTTATATGAACATATGATCTCATACACCCCCCCCACCCCAAAAAAAATGTCCGCTACGCCCCTGACTGTAATTAACATCAATACAAAAAATAATCCCTTGCTTTATCTGAGAAAAAGAAATTGAATTACAGTAACTAGCAGCTTTGGAACTAATTACACCCAACACTGCTTTCAACATTACAGCATCCATTCTAGCACCATTCTCTACTATTTGACCTACAGCAATGCTTCTCTATAAAATAAAATCTACAGATTTTGGTCAAAACTCACATAGGATCTAATACGTCTCTTGTTTTTTCTTCCAGACCACGCTCGGCTCCGGCGGAAAAGCATCGCCACTGGGAAGCAGCCAAGCATGGAGATCCCACCCACTGCCCCCCCACAACCCTTCCGACAATCCGTGAGTAACCCACCTTTCCGTCCCCGGTCCCTCTCTCCATCCCTGTCCCTCTCGCTGCCGTTTGCCCCATCGCCCCTGTCGCCCTCGCTGTCCCCGTCCCATTTACAGTCCCAAAAGCGAATCAGCACTCCTCCGCTGCCTCGTTCACTCCCTCTCTCCCCGAGCGTCTCTCTGACTCTTCCGCCCTCTGTCCCGCTCTCCCACTGGGCTGCTGGTGAGTGGAAGGTTGTGGGTTCTAATCCAGGGACGGGATCCAGTGTGGCGGCACTGCCCTCTCTTGAGGTACGTTATCTAGGCATGGGACGATAACCGCTTTCAAGGTTTACCGTGGGTTGAAAAAGTAAAACATTTTCTGTTATACCGTTCCTAAGGTACAGTTGAAGTCAAAAATTATTCGCTCATCTGTGAATTTTTGTTCTTTTTCCAATATTTTCCAAATGATGTTTGACAGAGCAAGTTATTATTTTGCAAAGTCATTCATTCATTCATTCATTCATTCATTCACTTATTCTGGGGCCGGGTCGCGGGGGCAGCAGTCTCAGGAGACAACGCCAGACGTCTCTCTTTTCCCAGACACTTCCTACAGCTCCTCCGGGGGGATCCTGAGGCATTCCTAGGCCAGCCGAGAGACATAGTCCCTCCAGCATGTCCTGGGTCTTCCCCGAGGCCTCCTCCTGGTGGGACATACCTGGAACACCTCCCTAGGTAGGCATCCAGGAGGCATCCGAAACAGATGCCTGAGCCACCTCAACTGACTTTTCTCGATGTGGAGGAGCAGCGGCTCTACTCTGAGCTCCTCTCGGGTGACAGAGCTCACTTTATCTTTAAGGGTGTGCCCTGCCACCCTGCAAAGGAAACTCATTTCGGCCGCTTGTATCCTTTTGGTCATGACCCAAAGCTCATGACCATAGTTGAGAGTAGGAACGTAGACTGACCGGTAAAACGAGAGCTTTGCCTTTTGGCTCAGCTCCTTCTTTACCACAACACATTACTGCTGCCGCTGCTGCTGCCGCTGCACCCTTAAATCCTCCCCTCAAAACCCCAAGATACTTGAACTCCTCCACCTGGTGTGAGGAATTTCCTCCATCCCAGATTAAGGCTAACCACCTTTTCTCGGTGGAGCACCATGGCCTCAGATTTGGAGGTGCTGATTGTCCCAGCCATGACACACTCGGCAGCAAACCGGCCCAGTGCGAACTAAAGTTCCATGCTCGATGAAGCCAACAAACAACATCGTCTGCGAATAACAGAGATGAAATCCTGTGGTCCCTGAACCGGACCCCCTCTGGCCCAAGGCTGCGCATAAAAAATTCTGTCCATAAAAATTATGAACACAATTGGTGACAGGGCAGCTCTGCCAGAGTCCATCATGCACTGGAAACAAGTCTGACTTATTGCTGGCAATGCAAACCAAACTCCTGCTCTGATCATACAGGGACAGGACAGCACTTAACAGAGCATCTCTGACCCCATACTCGCAGAGCACCCTCCACAGAATGCCATGAGGGACATGGTTGAATGTCTTCTCCAAGTCCACGGAACACACGTGGACTGGTTGGACATACTCCCATGAACCCTCGAGCACCTTGGTGAGGGTTTTTCACAGTAAAGGTCTTTGCTCACTGAAGTCTAAAATTTTCGTATGCGTTTTTTTCGTATTCATATGCAAAGAATTCGTCAAGAAACAAACCTCACACACTGAGTCCGATGCGTATTAATTAATCGATTTCGGAAAAACAAAAAAAATCGCAAAACATTTTGGAGTCAAGCAGTAATGCTTTGTTCTCCTCTCTCTTCTCCAAAGTAGAAAAATTAAAAGGAATAGGCTCTACATATTGTGTTCATCCAATACTAGCCTACATAGAGAATAAGGAGTTCTTCTCCTTATCAAGAAACAGCGATGGATTACCCCCAAATACAAAGTTTATTTCAGGAAATAAGTGGAATTTTGATACATTGCTTATGATAGTTCACACGTTTATGTATGTAAACAAATCCTGAACAGAGACTGGCATACCTATAGACATTATAATAAATGATGGCCGCGTTGACGTATCGGAGCAATGGACTGAAGGCCATGAGGCGATTACAGTATGTCTGTGCGTCAAATGTATGGACACACACACACACACACACACACACACACACACACACACACACAAAAAAACCCAAACAGTACCAGGGGAGAGGTGTGCCAGTCACAGAATCCATGGGTTCTCAATTGTCCACCATATTCTGTCTTATATTATGCTATATTATCTGTGGCTCAAGTGACGACATATTGTATTTTGCCATTCGCTTGTATGGTGGCTCAGAACTGTCAAAACACCTTTCAAAGCGCTTTTTTTAGATGAGAAAAACAGAAAAAACTCGAACCCGGTTCAAATTTTTTTATGACGGACGAAAGTTTCGGAGACAGTGTGTCAATACGATTCACACAACGTGAGGTTGAATTTATTTTTTAACGTGCGAAACTTACAGACGAAAATTTCTGATTCAGTGTGCAATAATCTTAATTCTTATATTTTTGTTCTTCTGGGGAAAGTCTTATGTGTTTTATTTCAGCCAGAATAAAAGCACATTTTAATTTGTTTTATACAATGAGTATAATTCTAGTGGATTGAAAAAATTTGTTCTGTCATCATGACAAGATAAAATAAATCAGTTATTTGAAATGAGTTATGAGAACTATTATGTTTAGAAATGTGTTGAAAAAATCTTCTCTCCATTAAACAGAAATTGTGGAAAAAATATTCAGTGGGGGGACTAATAACTCAGGAGACCTATTAATTCAGGAGTGCTAATAATTCTGACTTCAACTGTACATGTAAAATTATTATTATTATGTTTTTTTACTTGTCAAAAACGTTTTTATTTATTTAGAGCAAAAGTATCTCCAGCAGCAAATGATCATCCACATCAAAGCTTCTGTACTGGTCAGCCCACGGATCAGCAAACATCTGAAAAAGAAATTGCTTATAAACCAACATCCGAGCATGTTATGGACCTGAGCAGTGCAGTATTATGTTCAATTGGGGAAATGTTTTTTCCAGACACTTT
This sequence comes from Danio aesculapii, assembly GCF_903798145.1. Lineage (NCBI taxonomy): Eukaryota > Metazoa > Chordata > Actinopteri > Cypriniformes > Danionidae > Danio > Danio aesculapii. The sequence goes on along the minus strand of NC_079450.1, from coordinate 11,074,721 downwards.
TATTCAGACATTTAAAAATAACTTATTTTAGAGTATTAATCACAATACTGTGAAACCGTGATATTTTCGTGCAAGGTTATCATACCATCTGAATCTTAAACCGGCCCATGCCTAACATTATCTAACAGCCGAGCGCTCTCTCCGGCGTTGGATTTGAGCGGCTCTGAGGTGTTAGACAAACAGTTAGTCACGCAGGAAGCAAACATGTTCATCTGTTCTCCAAGCCAACCATTGAGTCATGTCTGAGTTCAGAAGATGCGGTGCCCAGTTTCTTCACGGTAAACTAATGTTGACGTATTGTCTGTTTAATAATAGAATGAACATGAGTTTTCACTAAGTGTCCTGGTGTAAAATGAATGCTGCGAGCATAGTTACTAAGTTACTTAAAGGCAGGGGTGCCCAAACTTTTTCACATGAAGGGCCAAAAAACAAATATTATTATGAACCGTGGGCCAAATGTAAATATACTAAACTATATTACATTAAAGTTGCCATGAGTAATTTCCTAATTTATTTCATAATATTTTTAAATAAATAGAAAACATAACTTTAAATCGTAGCTAAGGCACTATAACTTTTTAAATTATAAATTATTGCAAAAAAAAAGACAAAAAAAAAAAGATGAACAATCCCATTGTTAAATGAAAACTGTAGTCAAGCTGAATTTGCCTTAGTCTTGATTTGCTCACCAAAGCCTCTGCATTGTCAGGTGACAGTATGTACATATTAACAAAATTGGATTAATTTACGCCATTTAATTGAAACATTTCATATCAGTTAGCTTTTAACAAACAAACTAACAATTCAAAAATATTGAATTGACAATCTAGAAACCATCCCCATCATTCTTCCTCTATTCTCAGGGGGATGGTGGGCCAAATCAAAGGTTACCATGGGCCAACACGGGCCCTACTTTGGGCATCGCTGCTTAAAGGGTTAGTTCACTCAAGACATAAACATTCTGTTATTATTTACTCACCCCTTTGTTATTTCAATCCCCCAAGACATATGTTCATTTTCAAAACACAAAATTAGATATTCATTTCTCTCATCTTCCCTAGACAGAAAGGGTCCTGAGACGTTCAAAGTGCAGAAAACGTGACAAAACATTGTCAAAACATTGCTTCACGCTACTTTTTCAACTGTAATCATATGAATCTCTAAGAACACTGTGTGCGCCAAAAAAACTATACAAATGGCTTTTAGAAGCTCTCAGATTTAATCTAAAATACTGCATATTAGTTTGTGTACCAAAGATGAACGAAGGTCTCAGGGTTTGGTATGACACAAGAGGAGTTAGAGTATTATTAACATCATTTTCATTTTTTGGGTGAACTATCCCTTTAACCCTTGTAAAATATTTAAGGTTAGTTTTGATGAAAATGAATAGTGTTTAGTTAGAGGAAGAAACTTTTGCAAATGCTTTCCAATGTTCAAAGTACAAAGCATCGCAGTGGATACATGGTAGGGTTGGATATCGTTCGATACCAGTGCTAAATCGATACTTTTAAAATGGTACCGTTGCCTGAACCAATATTTTTGAGCCACAAAATTTACAAAAAAAAAAAAATTATCATTTTAATTGAACATTATAATTAAAGTTTAAAGTATACATCAATTCATATTTTAAATATTGAACTGCATTAATATATTTCTTTTGATTATTGGTTTGTTTTAAGATTTGAATTCTGCAATTAACATCACATAAGCTTACTACTATGGAAAGGCTGTCATCAAAATCAGGAAACACCTTTTTTTAGGGTTGGGGCTTGTGACTACGTTTTCATGGACATCAGTGATCTAATGATTTACCTTAATCTGAATAAGAAAATAATATGATTAAGGTGTTTACATGAGTTGCTTTTTGAATGTTCCTTGCATGATTCCCTTTTACATGTTACAGTACATAGATCGATTAACGTCATTGCATCACCGCGCTCTCCGTTTCCTCAACAATCATTGTACCTAGTATTATGTTATTTATTAAATTACCCAATAAATTATATTTTTAAATGTCTACCCCCACCCCTACCCTAAACCCAAGCGTCACAGTACTGTACAAATATTAATTATCGTTATTCAGTGTTACAAAATGATGCTATATTGACCGCTGTATCCTATCTAGACTTTACCCCTTTCCTCTGGAGTTTCATGTACTGAAATTCGGGTGTTTCATTTTTAATTGTTCGACTTTAACTGAAGTTTGGCAGTTTCACTTTTTTATTCAGGAACATATTGATTATGCCTGTGATAAACTGAGAATATGAAGTAAGGACTGCTGGAAGAGTGTTGTTTTTGATAGCGCCCGCCAAATGGAAAGAAAAAACCTCCGCAGTTTGTGGTTCTTTAAGGTAATCAAAAATTGCTGTTTACATGGTAGACTCTTAATTGATAACAGCAGACAAAAGAGAGAACAACATCAAATTTACTGTACTGCCCCCATAAAGACTGCATTATCAATGCCTCGCCCAAGCGGTAATTCGTTTTTTTTTTTGTAATTTGCAACATGCAAAGATGATATAATGCATACATGAATACATACAAATGTACATGTGTTCAAAAAAAAATCTAAATAGTAAAAACTTTGAAGTATTTAAGATTATGATGACCATTAAAGCTTCATAGCAGTCTTGTGAAAAGAATCTATAGACCTTTAGCACTGCCTACTCTTATGAAGCACCAAAAATAATGTAATTAAGATTGTCTCCCTACAGTCCCCTCTCTACAGAAATATTTTTATAGACATGCATATTTTGCAATAGGCCTGAACTTTGCTGTTTCTATAGAAACAACCAACAACTTCAAATGAGCTGTGTTTCATTTGATTTTGTCATTCACAATTCTTCATAGGATTGTAGGCTTTTTTAACCCTCATTAAAGCTGTTAAGTGTTGTACAGTTGTCTTTTAGTACAGTTTTCCATTTGTTTTGCTTCAAATTATTGTTGTCATTCTCTTTTTTATTAACATTTTAACAAAGACTATTTTAAAAACTCTATCGCAAAAATGAATGAGTTTAATGCTTTCATTCATTCATTTATTCATTCATTCATTTTCTTTTTTCTTAGTCCCTTTATTAGTCTGGGGTATGAACTGAGAATATGAAGTAAGGACTGCTGGAAGAGTGTTGTTTTTGATAGCGGAATGAAGCGCCAACTTATCCAGCATATGTTTTGCGCAGTGGATGCCCTTTCAGTGCAACCTATCACTGGGAAAGATCCATACACACTTATTCACACATATATACTACAGACAATTTACCTTACCCAATTCACCAATAGCGCATGTGTTTAGAATTGTGTGGGAAACCGGATCACCTGGATGAAACCCTTGTGAACATGGGGAGAACATGCAAACTCCACTCAAAAATGCCAATTGAGGCTCGAACCAGCGACCTACTTGCTGTGAGGCAATTGTGCAACCCACTGTGGCACCGTGACGCAAAAATACTTTCATATTAAATGCATATACTGAATTTTTGGATCTATTTTGTTAATGGAAAGCATTGAGACTTTTCCAGCTAGACATGCTTGATGTAATGCATTTAAATAAAAAACTAGTGTGAGACAAGAAGTACCAATATTTTATGTGCTAAAACCTTAGTATTTCCTCAGTAAAATATACAGTATTTCTGCCAAAAAAAAAAAAAAAAAAAAAAAATATATATATATATATATATATATATATATATATATATATATATATATATATATTTAAAACCAACAAATCAATGCCAACTTTTTTATTTGCCCTTCTTAATAGCATAACACTACCTTCTATCTTCTACTACTACTATCTTCTCCAGTACTCTGATTGGTGGAATTTGGAATTTTCTGCACAGCATAATGGGAAATGTAGTTTCTCTGTATGTATTCTACTAGTAAACAACTATATTGTTCAAATTTACTACCCTTTCGTTATGTTCATGGCTGTTTTTGACTTCCAGTATGATGACATTTTTTGATTACAAAGCCATGAGACTATATAATCATGTCTTCTTGATTGTTGGAGGTTTTCCCTATTGGAAAGAGGTAACATTTGTAATTCCTACTGTTGATCATCAGTTGGCAACATTAACCCCTTAGATAGGCCTGTGCAAAAAACCTTCTGGTTTTTATATGGAGCTCTATGGAGTAAAACAGCTAAATATACTGCAGTGTGCGTAAATACACTTACATGTTAACTGTGTTCTAAAAGTTGAAGTGATTATTTTGATTTTCTCAGACATATCAAGGTAAGCGTGCAAAGGTCTCTCTCACACTCACACACGCACACACATACTATACTCCAAATAAGACCATATTAAAGCCAGAAACTACGCTTTTGTTTGCACTGCAACTGATGATCAACAGCAAAATTACAGATTTGACTTCTTCCCAACAGGGAAAACAACCAACAATGAAGAAGACATGATTTTATGGTGTCATGGCTTTGAAATAAAAAAATGTGGTTGTAATGGAAGTCAGTGGGTCAAAAACAGCCACTTTCATAACAAAAGTCAAAGTGTATTGTTGAGTTTTTCTAAATTTTCAAAGCATTTTCTCCAAATTTGTGTCAAAATAAGATTTGTCACCAAAAGTCATTCCATTTGTTGAAACACAGAGAAAGTTGTGGCCAAATTAGGTCTCAAAATCACCCCAAAGTGGATGAAAACATCCACAACAGCACACAAGGGTTAAAACTGCAACAAAAGCATATACAATCAGTTAGCAACCTCAGTACTCACTAAAGGTCTGTCATCAAAGTTTTATCGGTTATTATTAAAATACTGTGCTATAAAAATAGAAATATAATTAGTTTTTTAGTTTCTGACTGTTGCACTGTATGGTTGTTATAAAAGAGTCCACCTCCACTGTCTCTAAATGTGACTCGGGTCCCTCATTCAATGTTAGTTAATGAGGTTTTTCATTTCTTTTCTCACCTGCTAGGAAAAACAGTATGATAAATAAATGAATAAATTGTCCTGTTAGAAAAGTAACATCAGCTCATCTCAACATATGATTTGAGTCATCATTCATTTCAAATGCCATGGGACAAGTGCTTAAATAACTAAATTTATTCTACAATTGTAATATTGATGGTTACTGTACCAAACACTTCTAAAAACTCTATTAAAATCATATTTTAGCAGAAACTCTGATTGCTACAAGTTTTTAGTGCACTGTAAAATGCCTCACATTGGTTAAATGCTTCTGCATTAGTTAATACAATTCAAAGAAATGTGTTCTTTTTGTTTTGAAACTTTATGAAATAAATTAGGAAATTACCCATGGCAACTTTAATGTAAAATAGTTTGGTATATGTGTCTTTGGCCCCTGACTCTCAATGATATTTGTTTTTTGGCCCTTCATACAAAAAAAGTTTGGGCACCCCTGCTCTTTAGAAACACAGAGCTCACATAGGATCATCAAACAGAATGAATTAGCATTTTCTGATGGAAATAACAGAGTCGGGTAGCAGCGTTTTTTAATGTTAACGTTTTAACATATCTTCATAAATGCGGCTTTCCAAATGGGAAATTTTCAGTGTATAATCAGAACTCTTTTTGAGCTAATAAAGTTTGCAAGAACTACACTGTAAAAACCTCATTAATTAACAATTTCCTTATACAGTATATCATTATTTACAGCTTTTTTTCTGTTTATTTACGGTTGTGAATTATATTATAGGATATTGATCTCTGTTCTGTCCACTTTTGATAGTGAAAAATACACTCTACAGTTTAGCAAAGTGAATTTTATTGACATTTTAATAGTTTGAAATATAATATAACATATAAGAAATAATACATGGAGAAATAAGTCAGTGAAATAACAAAAAAAAAAATGCTGGTAGTTTATTACCAGGTTTTTATATGGTACTGTAATTTACAACAGCAAACAAGACAATATATCTCTTTAAACTATTAAAAATAGCAACAAAAGTCACTTTTTTACTAAACATCAGCTTCGCATGGTGCAATTGAAAACAAAAATAACAACAACATGAAATCACAAAATATGTAAAATCGTTAATTTAACGATATTTTTACAGTGTAGTATAACTAATAATAATTAATAATAACTGAGCGAGTTTGATTTGGTGGAGCAGTTCATTTGAAGTAAATGTGTTAGTTTAAAATAAACCCTTATAACCAATATGTTTAAGTAATATCAAAACATTGTTGCCTTGCTGGCAGCACGGTGGCTCAGTGGTTAGTACTGTCACCTCAAAGCAAGAAGGTTTCTGGTTCGCGTCCCAGCTGGGCCAGTTTTCATTTTTTTGTGGAGTTTGCATGTTCTACCCGTGTTGGCTTGGGTTTCCTTCGCGTGCTGCGGTTTCCCCACAAAGTCCAAAGACTTGCGCTATAGGTGAATTGCGTAAATAAATTGGCTGTAGCGTATAAGTGTGTGTGAATGTAAGAGTGTGAAGGTGTTTCTTAATACTGGGTTGCAGGTGGAAGGGTGCATAAAAAATATGCTGGAATAGTTGGCGGTTCATTCCGCTGTTGCGACCCCTGATAAATAAGATACTAAGCAGATGTAAAATGAGCGAATGAATGAATGTTGCCTTGCTAACACTAATTATTCTTGAGCAGATGATTTTTCACAGCTTCATCTGCTGTCTAAACCTTTTTCTGTTGATGGATTGTGTCTTTTCAGGTTGAATCTCAGATTGCATGTCTTATGAAATGATTACGCACACAGAGAGATCTGACATGTTTTTTTTTTTACTCTGCTATGGCGTGAACCTCTTGCCTGCTGTTGCCAGTCTGTTCTTACTGTAGGCGTTGGGAAATATTTATGAAGCAACACTTCCCACTATTGGTTGACTGTGGATAGTGCAACAATGCTGGAGTGTCTTGCCACCAGCAAGAGCACATTATTTCAGTCAGTTGCACCACATCTGCTCATGCAATTAATGCTATTATCATTTACATTATTAATAATGAAATAACACAACTGGTTAGAATAAATGTCAAATGTATTTTAAAATCTGCTCAGTAAATTGTAGATTTTGATTATGTGAAATATTTTTTAGTATTTGTTTTTAATTGATATTTATATTTATATGTTTTAAACTGAATCTAAAATAGTTTTTAAAAATACTCAAATTTGTTTTGGGTGTGATTTTAATTTGATTTAATTAAATTATTTTTTTCTATATTATATTCATTCATTCATTCATTCATTTATTCTTTCATTTTCTTTTCATCTTAGTCCTTTTATTAATCAGTTATTAACCGTGCTGCCCTATATTATATTTATATTATTATTATTTTTTGTATTATTGTCTTATTAAATAATAACAACATTACATTATTCATATTAATTCATTATATTAAATTAGACTAAATGAAATGGGGTCGCGGATATAACTGAGGACGCGGCCGGTGAGGGAGGTGTCGCGGACACCGCCCTCTCTATTCTAGCCGCCTAGGTCGCCTCTATGGACGCGCCGGCCCTGCCTATGCCTTCAAGCTAAAGAGAATTGGGGAAGGGCTAAGGGGTAGAATTGGGATTGGGCCTAAGTTTTAAATATCTGACTATGCAGTCTAAATGCTCCACTGGTTATGTTCATTGTCTGTGGTCATGCGTATTTATAGAGTCTGTGTTTTTTCTCTTCAGAGTTTCCTCAGTAGAAGACTGAAGGGGTCCATTAAACGGGCCAAGAGTCAGCCCAAACTGGACCGAACCAGCAGCTTCCGCCACATGATCCTCCCTCGCTTCCGCAGTGCCGACCAGGAGCGGTACGTCCCAGACCTTACCCCTAAAACACACATTCTGCATCATAAGCATCTTGCTTTGTTATGATGCTCTGTTCATATGTGCTGTATGCCGTAAAACCTGAAATTAATTTCTTTGAATTTTGGGTTTGACTGTATAGGTTACATGGTTGCCACAAATAAATTCTGTATAATACCAATTATCAAATCATCATATACATATCATTTACAACAGGAATTTTTTGTTATAAATGCCTATTTACATATACCCAGAGAATGTATGTATTGAAAAAAGTATATAGCCTAAAATATACAGTGCATATGGAAAGTATTCATAGCGCTTCACTTTTTCCACATTTTTTATGCTACAGCCTTATTTCAAAAAGGATTAAATTAATTTATTTCCTGAACATTCTACACACAATACCCCATAATGACAATGTGAAAAAAGATTTCATGAAATTGATGCAAATTCATTCAAAATGAAAATCACATGTACAGAAGTATTCACAGCCTTTGCTCAATGCTTTGTTGATGCACCTTTGGCAGCAATTACAGCCTCAAGTCTTTTTGAATAGGATGCCACAAGCTTGGCACACGTGTCTTTGGGAATTTTTGCCCATTCCTCTTTGCAGTACCTCTCAAGCTCTATCAGGTTGGATGGGAAGCAACGGTGTACTGCCATTTTCAGATCTCTCCAGAGATGTTCAATAGGATTTAGGTCTGGGCTCTGGCTGGGCCACTCAATGATATTCACAGAGTTGTTATGAAGCCACTCCATTGATATTTTGGCAGTGTGCTTTGGGTCATTGTCCTGCTGGAAGGTGAATTGTTGCCCCAGTCTGAGGTCAAGAGCACTCTGAAGCAGGTTTTCTTTCAGGATGTCTCTGTACATTGCTGCATTCATCTTTCCCTCTATCCTGACTAGTCTTCCAGTTCCTGCAGCTGTAAAACATCCCCACAGCATGATGCTGCCACCACCATGCTTCACTTTAGGGATGGTATTAACCTGGTGATGAGCGGTGCCTGGTTTTCTCCAAACGTAACGCCTGGCATTCACTCCAATTTTAGTTCAAGATTAATTTTAGTCTCATCAGATCAGAGATTTTTGTTTCTTATGGTCTGAGAGTCCTTCAGATGCCTTTTGGCAAATTCGAGGCGGGGAGTGGCTTCCGTCTGGCCACTCATGCCTGATTGGTGGGTTGCTGCACAGATGGTTGTCCTTCTGTAAGGTTCTCTTCTCTCCAGAAATTTTTCTGTTACCTTCCCCATTCTTGTGCTCGAGACAATCCTGTCTCAGAGATCTACAGACAATTCCTTTGTCTTCATACTTGGTTTGTACTTTGGCATGCACTGTCAACCCTGGGACCTTTAATAGACAGGTGTATGCCTTTTCAAATCATGTCCAATCAACTGAATTTACCACAGGTGAACTCCAATTAAGCTGCTGAAACATCTCAAGAATGATTAGTGAAAACAGAATGTACCTGAGCTCAATTTAGAGCTTCACAGCATTTTTTATTTTTAATAAATTTGCAACAATTAAAAAAAAATCTTTGTTCACATTGTCATTATGGGGTATTGTGTGTAGAGTTTTGAGGAAATAAATGAATTTAATAAGGCTGTAACATTAAAAAAATGTGATTAAAGTGAAGTGCCATGAATGCACTGTAGTTGGTAACATGTGTGCCAGTATTACATTTTATATAGTTTAATTCAATTTTATTTTATTTGTATAGCGATTTTCACAACAATTATTGTTTCAAATCAGCTTTACAAAAGGTGCACGTCTTTGCATAATCAAATTCAGAAGAGTTACTAGTAACTTTAACTAATTAACTAGTAACTAATAGCTTTTTACAGTTAAAGTTATATAAAAGCATAGTTAACCTGCAGTTATATAGTATATGGTGATGTCTATGTGTACATGTTGTTCAATGAACTCTATTTGTGTATGTGCTGTCCTTAAAGTCTTGATTGTTGGCATCATCTCTACACAGGGTTGGATCTACATGGCAGTATACGTCCAATATTTACTTTCTCTATGGGTACTATTGATGTGGAATAAAATAAAGTGCAATAAAATAATGTCAGCAAATCAACATTTTTGGTCAAACTTGTCGGTTTAAATGCCGGATTGCTCTCCAATTTAATATCTCTGAGACTGAAATGTCCTTTAGTTCCTTATTAGCGTCTTGGAGCATCAGACAGGTGCAGCGGTGCTCTTGTCATGGTTTATTCATTCATTTATTCATGCTCCGAGCTCACTGTCAGCCTGTGGTCTTCAAGAATCCGCCAGCTTGTGCTTTTTGAAGCTCTCGCTCAGTTTGGACAGGGAAGCGCCTCAGTGACTCTTTCTGTTCAAAGGGGAAGTTTTTCACTGTGTTGTAGCTTTGAAACGAAAGGCTGTGCTGCTGTTTGGAGGAATTCTAACAGGCGACTCCACTTTCATTTAATGGTTTGATTCAGCCGCTTTGATTGTCATATGGTGTACGGATGCAGTCTAACAGCTGGAAGGACAGCGTGAGGTGCAGAATTTTCAGTCTTTTAGCCATCCTTTCTTTTGCTGTGCTCCATTTTAGGAGGTACAGTGCTTGAGAAATGTTACTGAGTACACCCCATTTTGAAAATGAATATTTTTATCTGTTTCTCAGTGAATATAGGTAATATACAGTTGGAGTCAGAATTATTAGCCCCCTTTGATTTTTTTTTTTCTTTTTTAAATATTTCCCAAATGATGTTTAACAGAGCAAGGAAATTTTCACAGTATGTCTGATAATATTTTTTCTTCTGGATAAAGTCTTATTTGTTTTATTTCAAATAGAAGAAAAGCAGTTTTTAATTTTTTTTGAAAACATTTTAAAAATTATTAACCCCTTTAAGCAATATTTTTTTGATAGTCTACTGAACAAACCATCGTTATACAATAACTTGCCTAATTACCCTAACCTGCCTAGTTAACCTAATTACCTAGTTAAGCCTTTAAATGTCACTTTAGGCTGTTTAGAAGTGTCTTCAATAATATCTAGTCAAAAATTATTTACTGTCACTATTTTATTTACTATTTACAAAGATAAAATAAATCAGTTATTAGAAATGAGTTATAAAAACTATTATGTTTAGAAATGTGTCAAGAAATCTTCTCTCCGTTAAACAGAAATTGGGGGAAAAAATAAACAGGGGGGCTAATAATTCTGACTTCAACAGTACGTAAAACTACAATTATTCATTCATTTTCTTTTCGGCTTAGTCCCTTTATTAATCCGGGGTCGCCACAGCGGAATGAACCGCCAACTTATCCAGCACATGCTTTACGCAGCGGATGCCCTTACTGCTGCAACCCATCTCTGGGAAACATCCATACACACTCATACACTACGGACAATTTAGCTTACCCAATTCACCTGTACCGCATGTCTTTGGACTGTGGGGGAACCGGAGCATCCGGAGGAAACCCACGCAAACGCAGGGAGAACATGCAAACTCCACCCAGAAACGCCAACCGACCCAGCCAAGGCTCGAACCAGCGACCTACTTGCTGTGAGGCGACAGCACTACCTACTGCGCCACAATTTTATATATATTTTTTTCAAACATACACAGATTCAAAGAGAACCACAGGTCAACAGGGAGATTGCAAAAGACCAGCTTCTGCTTTAAACAGGACTGACTAAATATCTACTATTAAATATGTACTATTCAAAAATATACAGACAAATGTAAAATACAGTAAAACACCCTAAATCTGTTGAAACGAGTCGCTCTGATGGCGCTTGAATTTTCAGCTGGATATTATTGGGAGATCACTGACAGGAACAGTGAACAGCTCCGCCAGATCATGAGGCTGTTTTTGCGCCGAGTTTGAAGTAATTAATCAGAGAACAGGAGAAAATGTATTACTTGGATCATTTTAATATAGCATATTAATAATGAAATCCAAAAATTATAACATAATTTTTTTTAAGCTATCTCGCGGACCACCTTTAGGATCACTAGCCGCATTTCCACTGTCGGGCTAGTAGAGTAGAGGTTGAGTAGTGCGGCCGAAATCATGTCGCGTTTCCACTGTCGAGCTAGTAGCTCGCATCGCATGACGCAAACCCCGCTCCCAGAATGTCCCCCGAATCAAACGTCACACAACCCACCCACAGCGGGAATCAGGCCCATAAAGCACACCATCGCATCATCATGAAATAATTAAAATGGGTAAACTAAATTGGCCGTAGTGTATAATAAATTTAATAATACATTTTATTTATATAGCGCCTTTCCAGAGCTCAAGGACACTTTACACAGAATGTAACAAAAAAAATGTAACAAAAAGAGATAGTACAAGCAGACATAAGTAGAGACAACATTAGGTACACAAACATACAGGAAGTCAAATATAACAAATGGAAATACAAAACAAGACCTAAGAGATCAATAAGCAGAGTGCAGGTGGATCAAATGAAGTGGTCAGTTTGTCAAATCACAAGTGAAGCATTCTGAGATATTATTAACAGAACAGAGTGAGCGTGGTAGAGAGTTCCAGAGTTTGGGTGCAATAACACAAAATGATCTGCCCCCATTGAGGAGAGGCGGTACCGAGGGAAAGCAAGAAGGCCAGAGTCACAGAGAAATGTAATGAGCGAGTAGTGGTGTAGGGGACAAGCATGGTGAAAAGATAAGAGGGAGCTAGGCCATTTAAGGACCTAAATGTAAGAAGGAGAATTTTGAATTTAATGCGGTATGCAAGGTCTTGTGTGAATGTGAGAGTGTATGAGTGTTTTCCAGTACTGGGTTGCGGCTGAAAGGGCATTCGCTGTGTAAAAACATATGCCGGATTAGTTGGTGCTTCATTCCGCTGTGGCGACCCTTAATTAATGAAGGACTAAGCCGAAGGAAAATGAATGAATGTGAATTAACAGAAACTGTCAATTTACAGTATATGAGTCCAGTTGTCCTCTTCTTACCACTCCATCTCTGTCCTTCATTCTCTCTATACGTCTTTCTTTCTCTTCCTCCTTTCAGTTCCTCCAGTTTACATAACATTTTGATTTCCTCTGAGAAGACTCTGGCTGTCTCACTATTCGTTCTGTCTCTCTCTCTCTCTCTCTCTCTCTCTCTCTCTCTCTCTCTCTCTCTCTCTCTCTCTCTCTCTCTCCCGCTCCCTCCTCCACTTGCTCTATCATTTCTTTCATTCTGACTCACTCCTGTGGGTCTATTTTTATACCCTCCATCTCTCTCTCTCTCCTCCACTGTATGTAGTTAATGCTGCGAGGCTGAATGTATACATGTACAGTGATTCTCTGAAGACGCAGGGGAAGCCACACATCACTAGTAGGGATCGAACGCTTTATCATGCTTTTTTTTCTCTTCATATTTATGTAATCGCACTTCTCAATAGGCTTGTCAATCTTCTCTTCAGCTGTTTGAAGGGTTTTGCGTTTCTAAACTGCGATGTGAGTGTGTGTGTGGGTGTTTGCAGGTACACTGAGGGAAAGGTGTGTGTTGTTTTGTGAAGTAAATGTGCTTGTTTTCATGCTGAGAGCGATTAAAGACTCTTTCACATATGCATGCAGGCGCACCTTTGACTTTTAAGATCGTGTATCAGGATTAATTTAACCAAATGTATATTGAAAAGCTTTTTTTGTTTTTATATATGACTTCAGTGCCATATCTTCAATTTTATTTGTTAATTATCCACAGTGCAGTTATTGAACTTCAGAATGATTAACTTCAGAATGAATATTTGATTATTGTCTGGCACAATAACAACAACTTTAGGCTCGTTTTAGATTATTTGTTATGACTTTATTTTGATGGTCCCTTTAACACATTTTGTTGAATATAAGTTACATTGCATCTACATGCCGACTAATTCTCATTAGATTATAAGTAGACTGTTAGGTTAGGGTTAGGGTTAGTGTAAGTTGACATATACTTGCAAAGTTTCTTATAGTCAGTTAAATGTGTGTTGAAGGAGCATATCAACAGATATTAAGCAGACAGTCTACTAATGGGAATGTAAATGAGAAGTAATTGGCATGTAGTTGCGATGCAACTATTAGTTAACAAAATGTGCTATAGTGACCATCAAAATAAAGTGTTATTTTAGTTTCGTTGTTGTGTTTTTAACTATAAAAGCAAGTTTTTTATTTTTGAAATTGAGTTTTATTGAAAAGTAATAATTCTGAACATTTTTATGAAGTAATATAACTTAATTTATAAATTAAGATATTTTAATACTTTAATATTTTATACTTTTACATAAAATATTTTAGTGTTATATGGATAGTTGTGGATAGATGAATGGATGATATAATAGTATAAAATATTTTATATTTTACATTTTAAGAAACTATACCCTAAATTCTGTTATTGCCTGTTATTTAAATTAATAAAAGTTTACTGAGAATTGTTTAATCAAGTCAAGAAATGTTGCACAAACACATTTTTTTTCTCAGCTAAAAAAATTATTTTAGTACCTTTCTTTAAAAAAAAAAAAAAAAAAAAAAAAATATATATATATATATATATATATATATATATATATATATATATATATATATATATATATATATATATATATATATATATATATATATATATATATTTAAAAAAAATTGCATTGATGTTTATGCCAACTTGGCAGAAACAATTTTATTGAGCAGTTGAAGTCAAATTTATTAGCGCTTCTGGTTATTATATTATGCTTTCACCATGGCAAATACAAAATAAATTAGTAATTAGAAGTTAGTTATTAAAGCAATTATGTTTAAAAATTGATTGAAAGAAATCTTCTATCCCTTAAACAACACTTGGGAAGTATTTTTAAAATAATAAAAATTTCACAGGAGGGCTCATAATTTTGACTTGCGCTGGCGCAAGGCAGCAGACCGAGTGCCTTAGTGTGCCACCAATGATGATATACAGCCATATCACACTGCTACGAGTGTGATATTGCATTTATACAACAGTTTGACGGCATAATCGTGTATACAGTGCATCCAGAAAGTATTCATAGCGCTTCACTTTTTCCATATTTTTTTATGTTACAGCCTTATTCCAAAATGGTTTTAATTCATTTATTTCCTCAAAGTTCTACACACAATACCCCATAATGACAATGTGAAAAAAGATTTTTTTTAATTTATTAAAAATAAGAAACCTGAAAATTCTTTGGGAATTTTTGCCCATTCCTCTGTGCAGTAGCTCTCAAGCTCTATCAGGTTGGATGGGAAGCGACCGTGTACAGCCATTTTCAGATTTCTCCAGCGATGTTTAATAGGATTTAGGTCTGGGCTCTGGCTGGGCCACTCAAGGACATTCAACGAGTTGTTTTGAAGCCATTCCATTAATATTTTGGTGGTGTGCTTTGGGTCATTGTCCTGCTGGAAGATGAACCGTCACCCCAGTCTGAGATTAAGAGCAGTCTGAAGCAGGTTTTCATTCAGGATGTCTCTGTACATTGCTGCGTTCATCTTTCCCTCTATTCTGACTAGTCTTCCAGTTCCTGCAGCTGAAAAACATCCCCACAGCATGATGCTGTCACCACCATGCTTCACTGTAAGGATGGTATTAGCCTGGTGATGAGCGATGCCTGGTTTTCTCCAAACGTAACATCTGGCATTCAGTCCAAAGAGTGAAATTTTAGTCTCATCAGACCAGAGCATTGTGTTACTTGTGGTCTGAGAGTCCTTCAGATGCCTTTTGGCAAATTCCTGGCAGGGAGTGGCTTCCGTCTGGCCACTCTACCATACAGGCCTGATTGGTGGGTTGCTGCACAGATGGTTGTCCTTCTGTAAGGTTCTCCTCTCTCCACAGAAGAATGCTGGAGCTCAGACAGAGTGACCATCGGGTTATTGATCACTTCCCTGACTAAGGCCCTTCTGATCACTCAGCTTAGATGGCCGGCCAGCTCTAGGAAGAGTCCTGGTGGTTGTAAACATCTTCCACTTACAGGTGATGGAGGCCACTGTGCTCATTGGAACTTTCAGAGCAGCAGTCATTTTTTCTGTAACCTTTCCCAGCCTTGTGCTCGAGACAATCCTGTCTCAGAGATCTACAGACAATTCCTTTGTCTTCATGCTTGGTTTGTGCTTTGGCATGCACTGTCAACCCTGGGACCTTATATAGACAGGTGTATGCCTTTTAAAATCATGTCCAATCAACTGAATTTACCACAGATGAACTTCAAATAAGCTGCTGAAACATCTCAAGAATGATTAGTGAAAACAGAATGTACCTGAGCTCAATTTAGAGCTTCACGGCAAAGGCTGTAAATACTTATGTACATGTGATTTTTCAGGTTTTTTATTTTTAATAAATTTGCAACAAAAAAAGTGGAAAAAGGGAAGTGCTTTGAATACTCTCCGGATGCATGTATGTATATATACAGTATATATATATACACTCTCAGAAATAAAGGTACGTGATCTGTCACTGGGGTGGTACCTTTTCGAAAGGTACAAATTTGTACCTTAAAGGTCCATATTAATACCTCAAGGGTACATATTAGTACCTAAAAAGTACAAAAGTGTTCCCCCTAAAATTTTTAGGTACTAATATA